>NW_028296719.1:340000-387500 GCF_055471065.1 Atractosteus spatula | reverse complement strand
GGCGGAAATCTTTTTCAAAGTCGTTCTCCGTTAAAAAAAAAAACCTTTCCAAAATACAAACCTTGCAGACAGACACGCCTCCGAGGAATTAAGGGTTGCTTCATGTGTGAATGATAAAGTCTCCCCGTCCGGACAGGAAAATGGCACTTTGTTAGACACAAAAAAACAATCAACAACAGACAAATGTCCACAAGCATTTTAGAAGCCGCACTTGAACTAGCTCTTACATTCGTGTTAGACGCAGGAATCGCCTTTTTATTGACGCTCTTACGAACGCCATGGAAAGCAAAACAAAGCAAAGCAGAGCAGAACAAAACGAACAAAATAAAACCCTCACATCCTGCACTTGAATATAATGCCGTTACGTGCCGAAGCGGTATTGGACGTCATCCTAGCACTGCAACCCGGGGCGTACGGTATATGGGAACGAGCACACGTCACGAATTGTCTCTAATAACTCCCTGCACTGTAAGGCGCCTTGAAGCGTGCACCCTCAACATTCATCTTTGCGCATCTGTGAAAGGTAAACTCTTGAGCAAACTCTGAACCAGACACTCAAACTCCAGCTAGCATTAGGGGTAGCATTCCCACGCTACTTGAACACTTTGTTTACGCTCAGTGCTGGATTTTGGGAACTTTAGGACGAGTGGGACTTTTCTCCTATCTGTCAATTCGTTTTGTTTTGGAGACTCTTGGCTGTCTGTGTTGTATAGTGCAGCGTGAAGAAAACGTTATCGAAAACTGTGCCGGCTCAAAAGTTGTAAGAAATCCTCTCCAGCTCTTTTAAGTCTCTTCAGTTTTGTCATTTAAAGTGAAACTAGATGTATAACTGGAGCCTCACTTATGCAAATGGTGAGGCTCCAGTTCGACATCTAGTTTCACTTTATATGACAGAAGTACGTCAGACTGCGCCGGACTGGGGGATCACTTCCGGTTATTTTTACCATCTTAAATATTTGAAATCCTCCCCTATGCAATTGTGACACTTCATCTTGGCTCCACCTAGGACACTCTTCAATCTTCCATCACTTCTCTCTTCTCCCGCAACACTCTCGTCTGTCGGCAGTATGTGGCGTCTTTGCATTACCACCAATCTCACCACAGCAAGAAAGCAACGTGTTTTGGCAAGAGAGGAGGAGACTGAGAGGTATGTCTTAACACCGATACTACAGTGCTTAAGTACTACTCACGTACATGTTTCTTGGTTCATATTATGCATTTCATACGGTCAAATTACTTTTGAGCAACTAATAAGAAGCGCGAAACGGTATGCGTTTTAGTTTCGTTTTGTGCTATGACCCGTGGATTGATTAGAGATATCAAGTACATACAAGTCATTTTTTAAATGTTGTAGTTCGTCTTGAAAAAATGTTACGAGTACATCATCTATCAACAATTACACAGGTTCTGTTTCCATATTGCGGATTTTGGTTACGTAATATTATTTTCTAGATTTCACGTTGTGAATATATGATTTGGGCAAACAGAGCCGCAAAGAAGTACATTATGGGTTGTTGTTGTTTTTTTTGCAGTTTTATCTAGAACAAGCGATGCTTAAACCTTTCTCTGATTCTTGTGAAACTATCCACACGACAGTTACAGTACCTAGGAGTTGATTTCAGTGATGTCACTGATGGGATGTTTCTAAAAATCCATCCTCTGTAAAACGTCTTCTCTAGTTGTCCTGCATATGTATTCGCTAATGAAGCTGTGTGTTCTGAGCCTGGATCTCTACATTTCTGTATGAACCAGCTTAGAGGGCTAAAGACAGCTTGTGTTTAAATTGAGTGTAAGGCAATTTATGCTTCTAAAGTCATGGTCAGCATTTATTATTGTACTGTGCTGTAAACTTGTTCTGTGCCTAGTCACATTATTTTATAGCGTTTTTATAGTGTTATCAAATCCGGTGGCGCTGTGTGTTAGTTTCCTGACTCCCATGTCACATGGTCTGTGATTGAAACCTGTGAAACCGGTTTAATTCGTCACAGCCAGCACTCCGGCAGAGAGGGGGTTGTGCTCGTAAAGTAGAAGCAGGCGAGATTTCCAGCGAAAGACACCTCCCCCCCACCCTCATACGATTCGCATTGTAATTACACATTGTAATTGTATTACACATTGTACACATGCTTAAAAGAGAAGAGAGAAAACGCAAGCCTTCTTCAGGTGTGAGGGTCTTCTGCTCAGAATGAAACGCTAAAATGTAATGTAGGCTCTGAATGGGTTCAATTATTATTTGGGCTTGATTAAGGTCGCTGCCTTTCATCTAAAACCCTACTTGAATCCTTCGAAACTAAAAATTAGTGTTAGTGAGTTCTAAATAAAGAGGTATCCAGGTAACAGTGAAATGGGCGGACAGTCTGGGGAGATCGCCCGTTTTCCATGTAAATAGTTCCCTGGTTCCGCACCCCTTGGTGTTTCTCTCGCTCTCTCTCGGGTCACCTGATCATTAGCTCGAAAGATTTCAGTGCTTTGTGTATATTCTAATGGTAGTGAGGGCAGGGTGTGTGGGAACAGGTTTGGTTGAAATTGCATTGGAGATCTATGTTCTTCACACCTGAAACATTTTCTCTGAAAGCATTTTCTTCGCAGTTTAACCGATCTTGTTACAGCATGTTACAGTTTACTATTATTAACCATATTAATTTTAAGTGCTTAATGCCATTTTTTGACCAGGCACGAATATTCTTAAGTCCATATCTTCGCAAGGGAATCAGTGCGAATTGCAATACTAATTAAATTAAAACTACTAACTACTAACTAATACTAATTAAAACAAACCAGAAACGTGTTGTTCTGTGTAATGACATTACAAGTGGAAAGATTGCAGATTTTAATCGTCTTTAATTTTGTTACGTTATACATTTTAGAAACGTTTCATCCATACAAAGACCACAAAACTATTTTCGATTGTATTTCTGAATAGTATGTTACACTTAGTTCACTGTTTTAAATACATCTAATTAAGAATGTTAGGTGTTAGCATAAACTATTAGCAATCAATAATATTAAATTTAGCACTGTAATAAGCTGTTGCACTTTCCCCCGCATCTTGTAAAAATATAATTTCATTGTTCAAATATACATTAAGTCTGACTATCATATAATAAGTTAAATACAAAACTAAAGAAAAAATAGGGTTAAATATAATTCAAAATATTTTGCTAACAATGTTAACTGTTTATGAATAATAAAATGTATTAACTAAGGAGTAGGATGGCACAGTTGTTAGTATGTTTTTTGTTTTGTTTCTTTTTCATAAATACAACAGTAGTACCTGATGTCTCAGTGGCTTTCAAAATTAAATTATGCATGCAAACCTGTGAACTAGAAAGATAACTAAGATATCCATTCCTTTATAATGGTGGCGAAGTGGTTAGCATTGCTATCTTGCAGCACTGGGGTCCTAGGTTCAATTCCTGCCATCCTGTGTGTGTGGGGTTTTTACATGTTCTCTCTGGGTTACATGGTTTTTCTCCATATGTGTGATATGACTCCCTCTCGCACTCCAAAACATACTGGTAAGTTAATTGGTTTATGGGAAAACTGGCCCTGGTGTGTGTGTGTTTGTGTCTGTCTGTCCTGTGATGGACTGGCGCTATGTCCAGGGTGTATTCTGCCTTGTGTCCGTTGCTTACTGGGATAGGCTCCAAATCCTCTGTACTGGATAAAGAGATTAGAAATGGATGGAAGTAAAGGCACTGTGTGGATGGAACTATACACAGTGTTAGAAACCCACGATGAAATGGCAGCATCTCACTGAGAATAAAATATTTTATAGTGCTGGCTTAAGGAAACAGCCTTTCCACCTCTCGTGCACATCAGTATCCATACCTAGTTATTTAAACAAATTGCCTCTAATTATAAACATCTTAATATGCTGGCTCTGTGGATCCGCATCAGCTATGTTTGCCCACTCCTTCAATTCATGTGCATCCAACACACAGTTCAATGCCAGCAACTACACATAATCTAAAATACAATCCTTATTTCAGTATCTATGTAAACATATAGTCTGTTAACTTCATCATCTTCATTAAAAGTATGCCTAACCCCATTAGGAAGTGTTCTTGTTATAAGTGTATTCCTCAGCTTTCCCCAAATTATCTTCTTCTTGCCAACATCTCTAGTCTTTTATCCTGCAATAACTCAGCCAACACTTAAATCTCCAAAAGCTGCTTGTGTTAATTTCTTTAAATCACAAATATCATGTGTAAATACTGGCCATGTAATACTCTGCATTGTGGAATAATAGTTTATTTTAAAGGGAACTAGAGAAATCAAGAAAGGCTTTTTTTCTAGAATTAATAAATGCACATCCTGTTCACTGGGGAAATTAAATCCACACTGAGCAATCTTCAATATGTTCAGAATATGACAGCAAGAATCCTATCAGGGATGCATTACACCTGTTTTCAAGTCCTTGCACTGGTTACCTATCAGATTTCGAGTCAACTTCAAAATCCTTATCCTCCTTATACAGATGCAGCCATTCAAAGTGCGCGTTACAGACACGTACCGCAGGTGGCGTCGCTCAGTGTGACGCAAGATGACGCGTGGCACCGCAGTACGTGATTGGTTGACCAACAGGGGCACTCGTGGTCCGTTGGTCTGTCGTAGAAAGACTTACAGTACAGTAAACGTCTTTGCTGTGCCCGTTGTAGATATTGAATTTTACCACTGAAGGGAAATCTTAGTAGCTGAGCATAAAAAGAATAGGAGCATACTGTAACGCGTGTGAAGGCCATAAATGATATTAATTTTGGAACATAAACATACAGTATATAGCTGGTCTTGGTACTTTAAAGAAAAAAATACACACCAGTATTCCATTTCTCCCTAACGATTTTAAGCATCGAAGTATTTAACTAGCATGTGAAATAGCGTGTGAAAAAGTGGTAGTTTTAAGCTTTTCTGCTAATATAATATGGAATCGCGTATCTAAAGAATTTAATAACGGTATTCGTATGCTGCGACAGGGCTGTGTAGGGCTGTTTCGCCTGCCTGTTCATGCGTGCTGTCTTGTAGCCGACTGGTCTAGGTGCGTGACTACCAGCTGGCAGGTTGTGTGTTCGAATCCAGCTGGTGCTAGACTCTTCTTTTAACAAACATTTCTTCGAAAAAATAGAATAGCGATATTATGGACAATCAATTGACTTTTATATTTCAAAATATCGCAACATGATCGATATTTGCGATATTTTGAACATATCTTCCCTTCTGACAGTGGCTCCTGCTTCTATTGTGTGTGTGTGTGCAACAGAGTAAATTTTTATAGAGAAATGGAGGCTGGACAGTATGCGTTACAATATAAACATTTATATTGATTTAAATCGTGTTCTGATTTAAATCGCAAACGCGTGTTTAATTATATGTGTTTTTTAATCATAATCAGGCTAATGCAACATAAATTGATACAGTATCTTTGTCTTCTAAGTATCTTAATAAACTTTCAGCATAGCTTTCTACCCGTCAAGATTTATATTTCTTGGGATTTTGGGATCAAATGTGGAAGGATTAGATTATAATCGTTTTTATTTGTCAAATACGTGATTCTATTTCTGAATGTTATGTGACACCTACAGCAGTTCACTGCTTTAAATACATCGAATTAAGAAAGTTATGTGTAGCACTTTAGAACTTTTTTCTGAACCAGGGAAAATCTGATCATGTTTCTCTATAACAATAATAAAAAACTTTATTTTACATATCGCCTTTAAAAGTGGCATCTCAAAGCAATACAGTAGATCGAAAAACAGTAAAAAGGGACCAAATTAAATACCAGACAATCGCAAACGCGTTTTCAATAAAATTATTTTATTCATTCAGCAGTTTGTGAGAGGGACATCCAGCAGGGAGAGACACACACACCGGTTTTCATTGACAAAATTGTTTTTTTTCAATTCCTCTTGTCTAACAGGAATGTTTTGTTTGTGGACAGACTGTTAGACAAGAGGAAAAGACCGCCTCCTCCTACGAAGCATTAATCGCGTATCTAAGGAAAATTGCAGTATACCTTTGTTCATGCACATCATTATACAGTACAGTATCTCAATTTGTATTTCGATTAAAAAAAATCGTTTGCCCAGCCACTACTGTTGTTATTGTTTTTATCCTGTAAAGCGTTTCCTTTTTCTGCGTTTTCCATTTCCTTTTTCTGATCACTCGCTTTCTGGATACACATCTCACCTGTCCTGTTCTTTGTTTTCCTGGTTTGCTGATTATGCCTGCTGCGGTCCACTCCTACCCTCACACCTAAAGAATACTATTTTAAATTTCTTGGCGCAGTTCATTAACCCTTGTATGTGCTGTCCGCGCCAAAAATGCAATTAAAAAAAAGTCAAAAAACGCGCTCAAAATACAATTTATAGCTTAATAAGATACACTCCACAGGCAAATTTAATTGTGTGTTAGTTTCCTGACTCCCATTATTTAAACTGCGACACTGATCATTCATCTCTAAATAAACTTTATTTTATATAGCGTTTTATGCGAATAGGTAATTAGATTGCTCATAAACCTAATTGCTTTTTCTACATAAACACAGCGTGATTGCTCTCTGAAAATGCTTTTCCTTTATTTTTAAAGTAGGCTCAGATTTCAACTATAGATCGTATTATTATAAACTTTCTTGGAAAAATGTATTTTATGTAAACCATGTTTGCTATTAATTCATTTAGGGCTAAAATACGTTCATTGTCTTCCAATCGAGTCGAGTTGACATTGGAAGCCTGCCACACCCGGACTGTTAAACCAACGCATTAGCACGTCAAAGCCCGTATTGGTATTGAGCCAGTATTGTCTTTAGTATTCCCCCCCTCTCCCCTCAATTCAATTCAATTCAAGGTGTTATATTTGCATGACAGATGGGTACAAGCAGTGTTGGGTATGTATATTGTAATGCTTTCGGCAGACAGGCACTGTGTAAGAGCCGGCGCACCAGAGGAGCGCACTGAGGGAGCGTCTGCATTTATAACTTAGTTTTTAAAATTAGTCAAGCAATATGAAGCATCTCCTTTTACGTTTAAGTCCCTTAAATACATTGAGCCAGCCACTACTGTTGTTATTGTAGTGGTTTGTCATCACTTAAGATTGCTTTTGATACCATCCTTACACAAAGCAGAAGGGAGATCTTAGTGCCTAAGCATAAAAAGAATAGGAGCATACTGCAACGCGTGTGAAGTCCATAAACGATATTAATTTTGGAACTTAAACATACAGTATATGGCTGGTCTCGGTACTTTAAAGAAAACATACACACCAGTATTCCATTTCTCCCTAAACATTTTAAGCATCGAAGTCTTTAACTAACGCGATACCGGAGTCAACAAGCATACTTTTAGAATTTGATTAAAAGGGAATATAATATGGAATCGCATATCTCAAGAAATTAATAACGATATAATTATATTCATGTTGCAAAAGAACTGCAACGGAAATAAAAACTCCCTTGCTTTTAACAGAGCGTTCCATAATTTCTAACTACGAAAATGCCAGGTGAAAGGATTTGTAAACATATTTTGTTAAAGCGAGTCAGTTTTTTCCGCAACACATAAAAGACATTTTTCCAAGAAAGTTTAGCCTTTGTCACTAATGAAACCACTAAATAAAGACATAAATCTAGAAATCTTAAGATTTGTTTTATTTAATGTTGGTAGCAGGATGAACTGTCAGAGTGTATATTTTGTCGCAGAGTTGCTGCAAGATGTTAACAGTGAAAAAGGTATTTAGAAATGAGTTATTTCAAGATGAAAATTTTCAGAATAATTGCAAATCTAGCAGGATAGAGAAAGCACAGAAAACTGGCAGTTAGATTGATCAGACTAGTACAGATGCAGCCATTCAAAATGCGTGCGTTATTTTGCGGCATACCCCGGTGGGCGTGTCGCGGCATCACGCAGTGTCACGCAGTGTGACGTGGTTAATCGCGCGTCATTTGACGCTCTGCCGGAAACTATCCGGCGTCACCTTGTAAAACCGCCAGGGGGAGCTTAACCTCTCATGTACAGCATTTGAGCCTTTAATTTTGAACAGTGTATTACAGCATGTTAATCTTCAGTCATTAAAATGTTGGTATATTTTATGAAAGCAAGATTGCTCAGTTGGACAAAAGTACACAACCTACCTTTATCAGAAATATTTATGCATCAAAGCCTTTACCGAAGATATTACTAATAGTATTAATAATGGATGACTTTGGACAAGCTGTATACTCAAAGTATAATTTCTTTAGCACATTTGTACAAGCACTTGGAATCTGTCCAAGCCATACTTTGTCAGGCATTTTGTTTTACTTCAACGGGCATAAAAACTTCCTTGCTTTTAACAGGGCGTTTCATAATTTCTAACTACGAAAATGATTTAAAATGCGACACCTATCATTCAACTAGAGCTTAAAATATCACAAGGAAAAATACACACCGGTATTCCATTTCTCCCTAAACATTGTAAGCTTCGAAGTCTTTAACTAACGTGATACCGGAGTCAACAAGCATACTTTTAGAATTTGATTAAAAGGGAATATAATATGGAATCGCGTATCTCAAGAATTTAATAACGGTATGATTATATCCGTGTACTGCGGCAGGGCTGTGTAGGGCTGTTTCGCCTGCCTGCTCATGCGAGCTGACTGTAGCCGACTGGTCTAAGTGCGTGCCTGCCAACAGGCAGGGTGTGTGCTCGAATCCAGCTGGTGCTGAACCTTCCAGTTTTATTTATTTATTTTTTAATCGCGTAACATATTACCGTATGCAAACTGTACTGTATACAGTATGTATATGTATATTTAATGTCTTAACTGTGCCCGTTTAATTGAATTTTAAAAAATTATTTAACACGAACATTAAGCTGTTTACATCTTCCGCCTGAGAACAGTCACCCGTTGCTACCCAACGCAGAATGGTGATTGGCTGACACCATCTGACACCCCTCTGATTGGAGAAAAAAGACGTGCTAGTTTGCTATACATACTGTAACAGGAAGAGGATTTCTTTCTATTCAAAACGTGTATTTTAAAAGTTTAAGAAGTAAAAACCTTACAGCGTACACAGATTTCTAAACTGATCAGGATCGTTATCTTTGTCTTATGCATAATAATATTCACCGCTCTGTGCAGCAAATTAATAATAAACTTTATTTTATATAGCGTTTTAAACGAATAAGTAATTAGATTGCTCATAAACCTAATCACTTGCTTTTTCTTTTTATTTAGGCTCAGATTTCAACTATAGATCGTATTATTAATAACCATAATAACAACCAACCAACAAAAACAACCATATAAACATAATACCAACCAAAAACATAGATAACAACCACAATACAAAATCAAATATATCAAACCATTTTACTCTCGCAAAGTCCTCCAATTATCATAATCCCGCCCCTTATGCAAAACCAAACCTTCCTCCCATCCCAGTTTATCCTGTTTATCATAAACAAAATCCACCTCAATTTTCAACATAAAGCATTACACAAAATCAATACCTCAACACTCCATACTCAACAACGATAATTCACAAACAGCCAGAACATGTAACTACACATTCCCAAACAGACCTAATTTCCATAGCCCCGCCCCTTATGCAAAACCAACATCCCTCCCCTGTTCTCTCTCTCCCCTGGCGGTTGTAATTGTTTTTATTTTCAAATAAATTTTAGCAAAGTCATGCATTTTAAAAATCTTAAGATTTTTATATTTATGTCTTTATTTAGTGGTTTCATTAGTGACAAAAGCTAAACTTTCTTGGAAAAATGTCTTTTATGTAAACCATGTTTGCTATTTATTCATTCAGGGCTAAAATATGTTCATTGTATTCTAATGAAAGAAGGGTTCCTTTCGCCGTAGTCGGGAGCCTAGCCTTTAACTAGTAAGTACTGTACTTACTGGGTTTTTGAGGGGGGGGGGGGGTGTCTTTCGCTGGAAATCTCGCCTCCTACTTTGAAAATACCCGTGAGACCGGTTCAATTCGTCGCAGCCAGCACTCCTGCAGAGAGGGGGGTTGTACTTGCAGTGTATGCAGTACACGCGTTATGCTCTTCGTTAATGTCTAAGCCGGAACATATCATTATATCTCATTTTGTATTTCTTAAAAAAAATCGTTTTCCCAGCCTAACAGTATTGTTTTTAACCTGTAAATTTGCTGGACAGAGAGGTGAACATTATTACACAGAAGACAAAGATAGCGATTTACGTTGCATTGTGTATCGTGCTGCTTTAATACAGTTTTAAATAATTGGAAGTCTAAATAGTATCAGCTTTATTTATGGGTTTTAAATAAAGGTGATTTAAACGCGATTTAAATCAATATAAATGTTTATATTGTAACGCATAGGTGACTATTCATTGTTATTAAAATGACTTAAATTCGATCATGTTGTGATATTTAGAAATATACATTTGTTTGGTGCGAGTGAAGTTTTATTTAATCTCTGAGCCATACTGATTCTTCAGGAAGCCAGTTTCCGCCAGGGAGTAAAAAAAAACACACTATGGTATTCTCTCCAATGCAGTGCAGTTAAAAACATACCTCTGATGCTGCTCCTAAATGAATATCGTTTATGACCATCAGAAGCTTTATGCTCCTTTTCTTTTTTCCAGTGGATTGAACAGGGAGAGGCATTTCATGATGTACTTTTCACTGATGAAACAACAGTGGCTCTGGAACAGTTTTCAACCATGTCGTTTTATAAAAAGGGGAGATATGTACACGTTACTGAAGCTAAACGTTTAGCCTTTGTCACTAATGTAAACACTAAATAAAGACGTATAGAAATCCCTACGTTACAGACTGTATATGGCTGGTATTGGTAGTTTAAAGAAAAAATACACACCAGTATTCCACTTTCTCCCTAAACATTTTAAGCATCAGAGTCTTACATGTGGTTATTTATTGCATAATTTAATTTTGAAAGCCACTGAGACATCAGGTACTACTGTTGTATGGTACAAGTGTGGTACTTTTAGGGGTACCACGGTACAGAACACTAGTTATTTAAATATGATTGATAGATAAATAGGCCCACTTTATTCATCCTGAAGAAGATAGAAGACATCCTGATGTCTTAACACAGATACTACAGTGCTTAAGTACTACTCACGTATATGTTTCTAGGTTTATATTATGCATTTCATACGGTCAAATTACTTTTGAGCAACTAATAAGAAGCGCGAAACGGTATGCGTTTTAGTTTCGTTTCGTGCTGGGACCCGTGGATTGATTAGAGATATCAAGTACATACAAGTCATTTTTTAAATGTTGTAGTTCGTCTTGAAAAAATGTTACGAGTACATCATCTATCAACAATTACACAGGTTCTGTTTCCATATTGCGGATTTTGGTTACGTAATATTATGTTCTAGATTTCACGTTGTGAATATATGATTTGGGCAAACAGAGCCGCAAAGAAGTACATTATGGGTGGTTGTTTTTTTTTTGCAGTTTTATCTAGAACAAGCGATGCTTAAACCTTTGTCTGATTCTTGTGAAACTATCCACACGACAGTTACAGTACCTAGGAGTTGACTTCAGTGATGTCACTGATGGGATGTTTCTAAAAATCCATCCTCTGTAAAACGTCTTCTCTAGTTGTCCTGCATATGTATTCGCTAATGAAGCTGTGTGTTCTGAGCCTGGATCTCTACATTTGTGTATGAACCAGCTTAGAGGGCTAAAGACAGCTTGTGTTTAAATTGAGTGTAAGGCAATTTATGCTTCTAAAGTCATGGTCAGCATTTTTGTACTGTGCTGTAAACTTGTTCTGTGCCTAGTCACATTATTTTATAGCGTTTTTATAGCGTTATCAAATCCGGTGGCGCGGTGTTAGTTTCCTGACTCCCATGTCACATGGTCTGTGATTGAAACCTGTAATACCGGTTTAATTCGTCACAGCCAGCACTCCGGTTGTAAAGTAGAAGCAGGCGAGATTTCCAGCGAAAAACACCTCCCCCTTCTTCAGGTGTGAGGGTCTTCTGCTCAGAATGAAACGCTAAAATGTAATGTAGGCTCTGAATGGGTTCAATTGTGATTTGGGCTTGATTAAGGTCGCTGCCTTTCATCTAAAACCCTACCTGAATCCTTCTAAACTAAAAATCAGTGTTAGTGAGTTCTAAATAAAGAGGTATCCAGGTAACAGTGAAACGGGCGGACAGTCTGGGGAGATCGCCCGTTTTCCATGTAAATAGTTCCCTGGTTCCGCACCCCTTGGTGTTTCTCTCGCTCTCTCTCGGGTCACCTGATCATTAGCTCGAAAGATTTCAGTGCTTTGTGTATATTCTAGTGGTAGTGGGGGCAGGGTGTGTGGGAACAGGTTTGGTTGAAATTGCATTGGAGATCTATGTTCTTCACACCTGAAACATTTTCTCTGAAAGCATTTTCTTCGCAGTTTAACCGATCTTGTTACAGCATGTTACAGTTTACTATTATTAACCATATTAATTTTAAGTGCTTAATGCCATTTTTTGACCAGGCACGAATATTCTTAAGTCCATATCTTCGCAAGGGAATCAGTGCGAATTGTAATACTAATTAAATTAAAACTACTAACTACTAACTAATACTAATTAAAACAAACCAGAAACGTGTTGTTCTGTCTAATGACATTACAAGTGGAAAGATTACAGATTTTAATCGTCTTTAATTTTGTTACGTTATACATTTTAGAAACGTTTCATCCATACAAACACCACAAAACTATTTTCGATTGTATTTCTGAATAGTACAGATGCAGCCATTCAAAATGCGTGAGGTATTTCGCGGCATACCCCGGTGGGCGTCACAGTATCACGCGGTATGACGCAGTTAACGTGGTGTCACGTGGTTAACTATCCGGCGTCGCCTTGTAAAACCGCCAGGGGGAGCTTAACCTTTCATGTACAGCATTTGAGCCTTTAATTTTGAACTGTGTATTACAGCATGTTAATCATCAGTCATTAAAATGTTGGTATATTTTATGAAAGCAAGATTGCTCAGTTGGACAAAAGTACACAACCTACCTTTATCAGAAATATCAAAGCCTTTACTGAAGATATTACTAATAGTATTAATAATGGATGACTTTGGACAAGCTGTATACTCAAAGTATAATTTCTTTAGCACATTTGTACAAGCACTTGGAATCTGTCCAAGCCATACTTTGTCAGGCATTTTGTTTTACTTCAACGGGCATAAAAACTTCCTTGCTTTTAACAGGGCGTTTCATAATTTCTAGCTACGAAAATGATTTAAAATGCGACACCTATCATTCAACTAGAGCTTAAAATATCACAAGGAAAAATACACACCGGTATTCCATTTCTCCCTAAACATTGTAAGCTTCGAAGTCTTTAACTAACGTGATACCGGAGTCAACAAGCATACTTTTAGAATTTGATTAAAAGGGAATATAATATGGAATCGCGTATCTCAAGAATTTTATAACGGTATGATTACATCCGTGTACTGCGGCAGGGCTGTGTAGGGCTGTTTCGCCTGCCTGATCATGCGAGCTCTCTTGTAGCCTACTGGTCTAGGTGCGTGACTACCAACTGGCAGGTTGTGTGTTCAAATCCAGCTGGTGTTGGACTTTTAGTTTAACAAACATTTCTTCAAAAAAATAGGTAAGCGATATTATGGACAATCAGTTGACTTTTATATTTCAAAATATCGCAACATGATCGATATTTGCGATATTTTGAACATATCTTCCCTTCTGACAGCGGTTCCTGCTTCTATTGTGTGTGTGTGTGTGCAACAGTAAATTTTTATAGAGAAATGGAGGCTGGACAGTATGCGTTACAATATAAACATTTATATTGATTTTAATCGTGTTCTGATTTAAATCGCAAACGCGTGTTTAATTATGTGTTTTTAATCATAATCAGGCTAATGCATTTCTACATTTTCTGTATGAACCAGCTTAGAGGTTCATACAGAAAGACAGCTTGTGTTTAAATTGAGTGTAAGGTAATTTATGCTTCTAAAGTCATGGTCAGTATTATTGTACTGTGCTGTACTGTGTCACATTATTTTATAGCGTTTTTATTGCGTTATTAAATCCGGTGGCGCTGTGTTAGTTTCCTGACTCACATTATTTAAACTACCACACTGATCATTCATCTCTAAATAAACTTTATTTTATATAGCGTTTTAAGCGATTAGGTAATTAGATTGCTCATAAACCTAATCGCTTTTTCTACATAAACACAGTGTGATTGCTCTCTGAAAATGCTTTTCCTTTATTTTTAAAGTAGGCTCAGATCGTATTATTATAAACTTTCTTGGAAAAATGTATTTTATGTAAACCATGTTTGCTATTAATTCATTTAGGGCTAAAATACGTTCATTGTCTTCCAATCGAGTCGACATTGGAAGCCTGCCACACCCGGACTGTTAAACCAACGCATTAGCACGTCAAAGCCCATTGAGCCAGTATTGGCTTTAGTATCCCCCCCTTCTCCCCTCAATTCAATTCAATTCAAGGTGTTTTATTTGCATGACAGATGGGTACAAGCAGTGTTGGGTATGTATATTGTAACGCTTACAGCAGACAGGCACTGTGTAGGAGCCGACGCACCAGAGCAGCGCCTGCATTTATAACTTAGTTTTTAAAATTAGTCAAGCAATACGAAGCATCTCCTTTTACTTAGTGCCTGAGCATACTGCAACGCGTGTGAAGCCCATAAACGATATTAATTTTGGAACTTAAACATACAGTATATGGCTGGTCTCGGTACTTTAAAGAAAACATACACACCAGTATTCCATTTCTCCCTAAACATTTTAAGCATCGAAGTCTTTAACTAACGCGATACCGGAGTCAACAAGCATACTTTTAGAATTTGATTAAAAGGGAATATAATATGGAATCGCGTATCTCCAGAATTTAAAGACCAGACAATTGCAAACTCGTTTTCAATAAAATTATTTTATTCATTCAGCAGTTTGTGAGAGGGACATCCAGCAGGGAGAGACACACACACCGGTTTTCATTGACAACATTGTTTTTTTTTCAATTCCTCTTGTCTAACAGGAATGTTTTGTTTGTGGACAGACTGTTAGACAAGAGGAAAAGACCGCCTCCTCCTACGAAGCATTTCGTTGATCCGATCACGAATTCTTTTCCAGTCGTACGCAGCAAGGGTTGAGAATCTCCGATTCACCATCGTACTAATGGTTTCCCGGAGATTGCAAGGCAAGGCACTTTTGCCTCTGGACCCATCGAAATTTACAGACGTGGTCCACCCCCAGTAAATTTCAAAAGTCACAAGATTTCGAAACACGAGGGCGGCGTAGCGGTCGGCTCTTGCTTTCCCGTCTATGCCGATGCACTGCAAGTACAACCCCCCCTCCATCTCCTGGGTGATGGGTAGCAGTTGGACATCTGGGAGAATTATTCGTCCCACTGGCATCTGTGATTTCCGCTGTGCTTCCTGGGGGGAGATAGCCGGCGGGGACAGCATCAACAGAGTCCTGCGCGGTGGTGAACTGAGAGGCCGGGATGGAGTGTCCTGAGGCGGTGTGTGCTCTGCGGGGGGCAGAGCTTCCGCCAGGCATTGCAACCTGCGCGGCGGGGAGAGGCACTTTTCAGGAGACGGCTGCTCAACTGTTTGACTGCTGGAACATACTGTCTCCTTCCTCTGCATTTTCAGGAGTGTCTCTAGCCTCCCAGTCCTCCCCAGTAATGCATCGTACTGCTCCCGCTGCTGCCGAAATGTCTCCATACAGGTGCTGCTTCTACAGGTTGGCACCCTGGCCAGTGGCCGAGAGCAGAGACCCACGGCCTGTGGCAAAATAACATAAGTCATGTAAGAAATAAAGTCACACAGTAGTATTCATCAGTCGCGGAACAGAAGTCAAAATAAACTTTTCTTTTTTTCCGTCTTACCGCTTTCTTTTTTACTGTCCTTGTGGTAGATCGTTTCGCCCGTGCGGTGTTTTCTTGAAGAACAGGCTACGAAGAAATAATTATAATTGAATTTAAAATTCAAAACGGCAATAATACCTTGTAATATGCGCTGTAATCGCGTATTTCAGATGAAGTCTGCTGTATTTGCTTACCCTTCGCTCTTTGGAAGCTGGGGCGGCAGAAGCACCTCGTCTCTTCCCGTAAAAGGTCTTGGTCTCCATACTGTACTATGGTCGCTGTAGTGCAGGTTCGCAGTTTTTTTTTTTGCGATGGGAGCTCACCCAATCCCTTGGTGTCTTTTATGCTATATTCACCTGTACGGCTAGAGTGTGTTCATTGTCTTCCAATGAAAGGCGGGTGCCTTTTGCCGAAGTCGGGAGACATTGGGGGCTTGCCACACCCGGACTGTTAAACCAACGCATTAGCACGTCAAAGCGCATTGAGGACCCGGGCGCAATAGTTGTTTTGTCCCTTGATTTACTGATCTGCATTAATTAAATCTTGTCAGTCAGGTCTTTTTTTCTCTATTTCAATTGTCGTTTACACATGCACGACTTTAAAAGCTAGCATGACAGGTTTCGATTCACATTAGCTGGCGAGCCTTGTTAAAAAAAACAATGACAATGTAACATGCCACTGTTTGTTCATGAACAAAGTTATACTGAGATTTCCTTAGATACGCGATTAAAAAATAAATAAAAATTTGAATCTCCTGCGGAACACATTCCATAAGAATCAGCGGTTCTACAACATATATCGCCTTTAAAGGTGGCTTCTCAAAACGCTTTACGGGATAAAAACAACCAGAACAGCAGCAACAACAATATTGTATTTCATTGCACTTTGAAAACCAAGTAATAACTTAACTCAGTACGTGCAAACGTTTTGTATGTTGCTGTCTTGAATGCCTGCGTACCCATAAGTATCTTATTTGCCTTGAGGCCTGTCTACAGTATATTTGTCCCCCTATCTCCCTCAATTCAATTCAATTCAAGGTGTTTTATTTGCATGACAGATGGGTACAATTCTTGTTGGGAATGTATACTTTGATATTTACACCCGGCGCGTCACCGAGGGAGCGTCTGCATTTATAACTTAGTTTTTAAAATTAGTCAAGCAATATGAAGCATCTCCTTTAGCTTTTAAGTCCCTTATGGTTTTTTCGTATTATATTCCCTATTAATCAAACTCTAAGAGTATGTATCGGCTTGTCAGTCAGGTCTTTTTTTCTCTTTTTCAATTGTCGTTTACACATGCACGACTTTAAAAGCTAGCAAGACAGGTTTCGATTCACATTAGCTGGCGAGCCTTGTTAAAAAAAACAATGACAATGTAACATGCCACTGTTTGTTCATGAACAAAGTTATACTGAGACTTCCTTAGATACGCGATTAAAAAATAAATAAAAATTTGAATCTCCTGCGGAACACATTCCATAAGAATCAGCGGTTCTACAACATATATCGCCTTTAAAGGTGGCTTCTCAAAACGCTTTACGGGATAAAAACAACCAGAACAGCAGCGACAACAATATTGTATTTCATTGCACTTTGAAAATTGCATTTGAGCACGGTTTTTGACTTTCTTAAAATTGCATTTTGGGCGCGGACAGCACATACAAGGGTTAATGAACTGCGCCAAGAAATTTAAAATAGTTTTCTTTAGGTGTGAGGGTAGGAATGGACCGCAGCAGGCATAATCAGCAAACCAGGAAAACAAAGAACAGGACAGGTGAGATGTGTAGCCAGAAAGCGAGTGATCAGAAAAAGGAAATGGATTTGTCAACTGATTGTCCATAATATCGCTTACCTATTTTTTCGAAGAAATGTTTGTTAAAATAAAAGCCCAGCACCAGCTGGATTCGAACACACAACCTGCCAGTTGGTAGGCACGCACCTAGACCAGTAGGCTACAAGACAGCTCACATGATCAGGCAGGCGAAACAGCCCTACACAGCCCTGCCGCAGTACACGGATATAATCATACCGTTATTAAATTCTTGAGATACGCGATTCCATATTATATTCCCTTTTAATCAAATTCTAAAAGTATGCTTGTTGACTCCGGTATCACGTTAGTTAAAGACTTCGAAGCTTACAATGTTTAGGGAGAAATGGAATACTGGTGTGTATTTTTTTCTTTAAAGTACCAAGACCAGCTATATACTGTATGTTTATGTTCCAAAATTAATATCGTTTATGGCCTTCACACGCGTTACAGTATGCTCCTATTCTTTTTATGCTCAGCTACTAAGATTTCCCTTCAGTGGTAAAATTCAATATCTACAACAAGCACAGTAA
This sequence comes from Atractosteus spatula, assembly GCF_055471065.1. Classification (NCBI taxonomy): domain Eukaryota; kingdom Metazoa; phylum Chordata; class Actinopteri; order Semionotiformes; family Lepisosteidae; genus Atractosteus; species Atractosteus spatula. The sequence continues at coordinate 369,318 of NW_028296719.1, read as the reverse complement.
AGACGTTTACAGTAAGTCTTTCTACGACAGACCAATGGACCATGAGTGCCCCTGTTGGTCAACCAATCACGCACCGCGGTATCCCGTGTCATCATACCTTCGGTATCTGTACCGCGGTGTCTGTACCGCGCACTTTGAATGGCTGCATCTGTATGTTACACTTAGTTCACTGTTTTAAATAGATCTAATTAAGAAAGTTAAGTGTTGGCATAAACTATTAGCAATCAATAATATTAAATTTAGCACTGTAATAAGCTGTTGCACTTTCCCCCGCATCTTGTAAAAATATATTTTCATTGTTCAAATATACATTAAGTCTGACTATCATATAATAAGTTAAATACAAAACTAAAGAAAAAATAGGGTTAAATATAATTCAAAATATTTTGCTAACAATGTTAACTGTTTATGAATAATAAAATGTATTAACTAAGGAGTAGGATGGCACAGTTGTTAGTATGTTTTTTTGTTTTGTTTCTTTTTCATAAATACAACAGTAGTACCTGATGTCTCAGTGGCTTTCAAAATTAAATTATGCATGCAAACCTGTGAACTAGAAAGATAACTAAGATATCCATCCATTTATAATGGTGGCGAAGTGGTTAGCATTGCTATCTTGCAGCACTGGGGTTCTAGGTTCAATTCCTGCCATCCTGTGTGTGAGGGGTTTACATGTTCTCTCTGGGTTAGATGGTTTTTCTCCATATGTGTGATATGACTCCCTCTCACACTCCAAAACATACTGGTAAGTTAATTGGTTTATGGGAAAACTGGCCCTGGTGTGTGTGTGTTTGTGTCTGTCTGTCCTGTGATGGACTGGCGCTATGTCCAGGGTGTATTCTGCCTTGTGTCCGTTGCTTACTTGGATAGGCTCCAAATCCTCTGTACTGGATAAAGAGATTAGAAATGGATGGAAGTAAAGGCACTGTGTGGATGGAACTATACACAGTGTTAGAAACCCACGATGAACTGTACTGGTTACCTATCAGATTTCGAGTCAACTTCAAAATCCTTATCCTCCTTATATACTGTCCTACAACTGTTATTATTGATCACCGAATTATTGTACTTGACATGACTTCATTCAGCCTTTCCTGAACGTCTATGACAGGCAGAGAGAGTGCTGTTTCTGGTGCGATCTTTTGCAGCTGACATTTCACTGTTTTAAACGAACAAGAAATTAGATTGCTCATAAATCAGTTATTCTATATAAACACAGCGTAATTGCCCTCCGAAAATCCTCTTTTTCTTGTTCGTTTTAGAGACCTTGATCGAAACTGATTTTAGATGTCAGAAAGGATTTATTTTCTCTGTATTTCCTACATTGCTTTGTCGAGATTTTAACTTTATATCTAACTTTATATCTAGGCTCAGATTTCAACTATAAATCGTACAGTAATTAATAGCAGTAAATACTGATGTTTTGCGCCCTCTTACCACAAAAATATATGTTTTGTAGTTGGGATTAACTTTATTTCGTACGCGTAGCTACTCCGATTCGGACACCGAACAGTTAAAGATGGCGGCAAATCAGACACCCAGAGAGGGGGGGGGGGGGCGTCTTCTCGCCTCCATAACTAAAATGCCAAATAGGAGTGGCTTAAGCGACATACACAGTCGTGTAACTGACAGTTTGAGGTAGTCTATCGTGTAAATTTCGCTTTGTTGCTGATAGGTTAAGCTTTCGAAACTCTGCCCCAAAGTCATGTGACTGATTTTTCGCCCTGTTTCGTTGGTTAAACGCAATGATCACAAGCACCACCGTGGTAACTGGGATGTGTAGTTTTTAATTCCGTTTGAATTATAACTGTACGTACTGTCTTCATATTTGGCCAGGGCTTTAAAGAGAAGGCGCGCCAAAAAAATTTGGTGCCGTCGTCTCCGCATTAAAGGTACCCCCGTGCTGGAAGAATTTGACCTCGGAACGTTTGCCCAGCGTAGTTATAGTGGACATAAAAACAAGAGTTCGCTGGCATTATATCCTAGAAGACACAGACCGGCACCAGACCGGTAAATGCTTGATGAACTAGGGATTGGACAGTTTCCAAGTGCTTGTACAATCGATGGAAATGTTCAAATAAATGTGCAAAAGAAATAAACAAAATAATTATTTATTTCTTTATCATATTGGCTAGCTAATGTCCTCTCTTTGCTAGTTAGTGGCTGTGTTTCTGCGTTGGGTAGCAACGGGTGACTGTTCTCAGGCGGAAGATGTAAACAGCTTAATTTTCGTGTTAAATAATTTTTAAAAATTAAAATTCATTCTATACAGCAATCACATATTTGGGTACCGTTTCATAAAAATTTCATGCTTAAAATGTTTAGGGAGAAATGGAAGACTGGTGTGTATTTTTTCTTTAAACTATTGTAGTGGCAATGCTTGTTAATAAGACAGAATTAAGCGTTGGTATGCTCCTAAAGGAGGCCCCATCTCACCCTCCATCTCTGTGGTGCAGCCACAGAGAAAGAATTCATGCAAGCTGATTTAAGATGTTTTTCTTTTGATAAGAAGCAAGCTCCCAGACGGGGATGCAATTAGCTAAGCCTGGCTATCATGATCAATGGTCATCCACTGGCGCCTATCTGTCTAGGGAGTGCCGAATGGACATCTGGACTGCATTTCTAAGTGTCAAGAGTAAGTGACTTATATCTCACCTTGACCAACCAATCAGGGACTGGCAGGGCGTGGTAATACCACGTGGGTCTCCAATGCCCGCCAAACTCTCAACCAATCAGCACACATCTGGGTCTTGATCAAAAAGGGAGCGCAAGCTCAGTTCTGGGCTCTCCTTGGCCATTTTCACGCATCCTCAGAGACAATCACGTGACAACTGCTGTTGTCTGCAAAAGGACTTGGACTTTGTTCTAAGCGCGAGGCCGAGGATCCCGTACGTATTCAGAATTCTACCACCGTGAATGCTCCGCTTGATCAACGGCAGCCTACAGTTGGACCCTCGTCGACAACCTGAATAGCTTATTCAGAAGCAGCGCTGGACCGGGAACGAACCAGCTTCTTCCCAGGCAAAAGAGTGACTTGTGAGGACTCGCGGTCACACTCTGTGCATAGAGACTTTCTACTAGCCAGCCGGACTGCTGGTAGATCCCCTCGGAGCAACGACTGCCCTGCGCGCCGCAGTCAGATTCCTCCGCCCGTCCTACTCCGAGCTGCACCTCGACTGGTTGGCCGGTAGCCAGAGGACGCCGACACAACGCCCATTGGACAACCGCTGCAACAGAGCCTGTCAGCTGGTTTGGTGTTCGTGCCGGGAAATTCCAAATCCAAACACAGTGGATAAGTAAACCCCATGTTCTACATTGCGTCTCGAGAATTTAATTGTACCTCAACACAAGTTGTTATCAATTTAATTCATGAGTAATGTATTTACTTCCGAGTTTAGAGTAACAGTGGGTAATAACACTGATTAGCGATTTGGTAACCGAACGATATATATTGACATATATTCTCTGTTGTGTATCTCTTTGTGTTTGCATCTCTTCGAGATTATATACCTTGTATATTGATAACCCTCACAGTAAGGTCTGCCGCTCGTATCCAGGCAGACTAGTATATGTTTGGTGCACAGTTTATATTAATAAATGTATCTCGTGTATTGAACCCGTGTGTGTGCGTTGTTAGTTGTTCTGACGATTGATTTTCTAAAAGCCCCAACGAACAACCTCGTGATTACTGCTACAATTGATAATTGTCTCAGTAAACCCATCAAACCACTACATTTAATGGCGTCCCTGGGTGGGCGAGTTTAGAATGAAATGAGAATCAATCGCACAGAATAACTGATATTGCTGTGAGTTCAAGTTCAGCACAGCACCGCGGCTTCTATACGCGAATACCGGGTGTTCTGATAACTGCGTAAAGAAATCCCCCTGTTTTCTAGCGTTTAGTGTAACGTGTACTGATTGGAAATCCATCTGCTCGGGTGTTTAGATTCCATACTGTATTTTGGTAAAAGAAAAAAAAGTAATACTCTTAAAGTTTCTCTGACGTAATGACAATGGCTGCTAAAATGTCTGAAGTGGAGTCGCTTATAAGTACTATTTCTAGCGACGACAATCCTGGTTACTGGAGCGGTATCGAAAAGTTGAACTTTGATGATATTGAGAAGCTGCAAGTAGATTTAGTAGCTAAGGTAGCGAACCAGCTTAACACAGGAGGGTCCGTGAACGCAGTTCAGGTCCTATCGAGTTTCGCCTTAAATCTAGCTAAACAGCTGGAACTGTCTTTGTCCGAGCTGACAAAGTTTCAAAAGCTTCAGGGAAAGCTAGAAAGATATAAGGCGGAGCGAGTTGAGTTGTTGGATATAATCAGAGAAAAGAGAGTGAAAAATGAGGAAAGTGAAGACAGACTCAGGGAAGTTTTAGGTAAATTAGATGACCTGTCTGCTAGAGAAACTGCGGCTGAGGTAGCTAGGAGAGACCTGGAAGCGAGCTTGAAAGAAAAAGAAAAAGAAATTGAGCGTTTAAATGAGCTCAGCCAGGAAAGGCAAAAGGAGTTAGATGCTGCCGTACTGGAAGCAAAACAGGCTAGATCCCACTTGCATGCCAGCCCACCTAGCAGCCCGGAGCGCTCACCCAGCGCGCCGGGAGGAGGTTTCTCCCGGCCAGGGTCTGTGGTCGGATCGGCATGGGGGAGATCGCCGAGTCCTGCGCGAGACGCAAGGGCGATGCAATTCAGGCATAGACCCCCTGCTCCTGATCACGGCCGTCCCCCTGCCCGTGGAGAAACCGTAAAAATTAACCTCCACTCCCTGAGGCAGTTAGCCAAAGATGTAGAAAGGTTTGACCCGTCAGTGTCAGGGAATAATGTGGAAACCTACATCGATGAGCTGAGACATACTTTGCAGTTTATGCCCGGAGCGTCCGAACAGGAAAAGGCTATGTTAGTAAGGAAAACTACTAGCCGAGCGGTCCACGAGTGGATGTCTAGACAAGGACCGGAGGTCTGTAATAGCTTTGAGGAGCTGTGTCAGGCAATGATCGGAGAATTTTCGGCTTTTATCGATCCCATAGCTGCCGTGGCCGCTGCGCACCATATTAAGCACGAAAAAGCTGAAGCCCCTCGCGACTATTATGAGAGGCTTAGGCGCACTTATTTTGCAGGGCGGAATGAAGAGGGTTGCGAAGAGAACGTGAATTTCAAAGGTTTATTCATTGCTAATCTGCATCCCTCAATCAGGAAAATGATTGTGATGCACACTGATGCAAAAGCGATGAAAATGGCTGACATTAGAAGGTTGGCTCAAAAAGCCTGGGGAGCTGAAGTCTCTGCTTCCTCAGAGCGAAAACCTGCTAAAACGGCCGTGTTCGCCCCTAAAGCCAGCAGGGTTGACGACTCGCCTCAGCTCGAGGGAGCTGAGGTTCCTGAGCCCGCTAAGCCCCGGCGCAAAATAGGCAGGCAGGACCGCACTAAGCGTCAGAGCCGCCGTGAGCGCTACGGGGAAGGCAAGGGCACAGGCAGAGCCTATCAGAAGGCTGGACGAAGGGAGTCGACTGCAACCCGCCTGGCCAGGCTTGAACAAGCCCTGCTTGAGAGATCAGGACAGGGTAAACCTTCCGCACTGAATGCCGGAAGCGTGAATGAGCTTAGTGGGACCACGCCCCTTCTCACTGGAGGAGGCGGGGATCCATCCCAAACCCCTCCCTCAGTCTATCTGATTGGGTGGGAGGGTTCCTGCCTGGAAGAAGGCTGTGACTCTGAGTTGGGCGCTGACCCCGCCCCTGAAGTCAAAGAAAAGGCAGGCTTCCAACAATTCTTAGGGAATCTCAGCCAGAAAGGCAAAGCAAGGCGTATTTATATCAAGGTTTCTCTTGAAAACGTCTTAGATAGAGAAGCACTGGTTGACACTGGGGCTGAAATTAGTTTGATGTCAGCCGATCTACTCAGCGAGCTCAAACGAGTAGCGAAAGGAAAAGGCATCAGACTTAAGGTAGAACCGTGTAAGATAGATATTTCCAGCTATACCCAGGATCATGCCAGGATCACACACCGAGTGTGGGTGGCACTTAGGTTCGGGCCAATGAACGTGGTGCATCCTGTTTACATCTCTAGGTTTAAAACAGAGCCACTACTCATTGGCCAAGACCTGCTTGACAGGCTGGAGCCTCTGGTGGACTGCCAGCGTGGAAAATTGTGGGCTCAGGTCAAGCACCCTAAGCCTGTCGTACAGCAAAAAGGGGGGTTCAGTGGTTATGCTGTGATCACACAGTGCCCACTGAACACCATAGCTGAGTTGGAGGATTCTCCTGGTTCCTCTGGACGAGAAATAAATGTCTCTTCTTGCTTTCCAAAACTACAGGGAAGTCCTGCCCAGGCCAGCACTCCCACGGTCTCCCAACTACAGGAGCAGTGCTCCGAGCAGCTGCTTGGCCCGCCAGGTAAAGCACACCCCTTTTTCATCCCTGAAGAAGAGTGGATCTCCCTGTCCGGTAATGAATGGGAGTCCTTTCTGTGCGCCCTGGTACCTCAGGGGGACAAGGACTACCACCCCATGGTGGTGGGAGGGGTCCAGGTGGCAGAAGTGCAGGTTGATGATGTAATTCTCAGCCTCAGCTCTGAGAAGTCCATAATCAGTGAAGGTCTGTTCGAGGACCTGTCGCGAAGCCGTCAGGTGACCCTGGTGACGCAATCACAGGGTCTGTGGTGGGCACCCCCACCTCATAGGTCCATTTGGAGCAAAGGAAGCTGTGCAGCTTCCATCTCCATCGGAAAAAGGAAGTTTGCTCACTACTTCCAGGTAGCACCTCAGCTGACCCATTCGGTCTGTATTGGTGCAGACCTGTTGGTTCGACTGGGCGCCCAGCTGGACACAGTAAACAGTGTGCTGTGGACACGGGTGAACCCAGATGCCCACTCTCTAAGCGGCGACCCCGAGAACATTCGGTCAGGTCAGACGATTCCTCAGGCCTGCCAGGTAGTAAACGAATCGGACCTGATCGTTCCTGCGTCAACAGCAGGGTTTCCGGTACGCCTTGTCCTAAAGAAGGGACAGAGGATGGATGCTGAGATGGTTTTCTTCCAACCATCAGCTCAGTTTATCAGACTGAACCTAGCAGTCTGTGGTACCCCCAGACTGGAAAGGAATGGCCGAGCCACCTGCCTGTTGGTGCAAAACATAGCAAAACAAGATGTCAAAATCCCTGCTCGCACTGACATGGGACTGGTAATTGACAATGGGTTCTATGATTTCGAACTGGCCATCCCAGTACTGGGGCAGCTCCCTGGTCCCTTGGCCAGGGAGGGGGGGACCGAGCAGGTGTACTACACCTACCCCCGGCGGATGATTGCAATTATGCCAATAGAGGGATTCTGCAACCAGGAGGTGTGCAGAGTGGACCTTAGCGATAAGGATGAGATGGTTGTGTATACAGTACACGCAGGGGTTCCGACGGACCACTCAGCCGAGAGTGCGACCCGGGATACCGCCATGCCGTCAAAAGCGGGGTTCCTAGAGCAGGTACAGGATCAGGTTGGTAAGGCAGATGCCCTGGAAACGGAAAGCCAGCGTCAGCAGCTGCATCAGATCTTCCAGGATTTCCAGGAAGTGTTTGCACGGGACGCCTATGACTGCGGGGTGACGGATTTGCACACAGTGCGCATTCCTACGGCCCCTGGCGCCCGCCCAACCTATGTCAGGCAGTATCGCATTCCCCTCACGGCATACGAGTACATAAAGCAGACGTTGGATGCTCTACTAGAGCGTCAGATCATAAGGGAGTGTAACTCCACTTATAACTCCCCACTGTGGCCGGTGCTGAAACCCAATGGTAAGTGGCGTCTGACCATTAACTACCGGCAGTTGAATAAACAGGTTCCTTTGTCACGATGGCCAATGATCTACCTAGATCGGGAGTTAGCCAAGGTGACAACAGCAAAATATTTCACCACAGTGGATGTGGCCAATGGGTTCTGGACCCTTAAGGTAGAACCGACAGACCAGTACAAACTGGCCTTTTCCTTTGGAAACAGGCAGTTCACCTGGAATCGATGCCCCTTTGGGTATTCCAACTCCCCAGCGGAGTTCAACATATTTCTGCACAAAGCCATGAGTGATGCAGCCGCCAGGGGCAACCTGGTCTATGTGGACGATATTCTGATGCGGAGTCAGACCTGGGAAGAACACATGGCCGAGATCAGGCATGTGTTGACCCAGCTCTCCCGTGCAGGGGCCAAACTGTCTCTGGCTAAGGGACAGTGGTGTAGGACCCAAGTGGAGTACGTGGGACTATTGGTTGGAGCCCAAGGCATACAGCCACAGTCCAGCAGAGTCCAAGCTATCCAGAATATGAAGTCGCCCACTAACCTGTCTGAACTGCGCAGCTTTCTGGGAGTATGTAATTATTCCCGGCAGTTCATTGAGGATTACGCTGAAATAGCAAGGCCCCTCCACAAGCTGCTGCAGAAAGACGTGCCCTTTGAGTGGGGACCTTCCTCAGAACAGGCTGTGATGGAGCTGAAGCGCAGACTCGGTAGTGCGCCGTGCTTGGCCTACCCTGACAAAAATAAGGTCTTCTACCTTGAAGCAGGGTTCTCAGAGCACTGCCTTGGGGCTGCTCTGAGTCAGGAATATGACCAAGAGCGAAGGGTGGTGGCGTATGCCAGTCGAGCCCTGAACCCAGTGGAGCAAAAGTTCTTGGACTGCGAGAAGGCCCTGTTGTCTACGGTCTGGTCGGTAGAACACTTCCGTAGTTATGTAGGGGGACAAAAGATCATCATCGAAACCTGCCACCAACCTGTGACATTCCTGCATAGCCAGAGACTCAAAGCGGGCAGGGTGTCAAATAGCAGGATTGTGGCATGGATGATGGCCCTACAAGGCTATGAGATAGAGGTACGTTATGCACAGAGCAAGAAAATGTACCTGGGACAGGGCCTGGCTTTGGGCCAAGTGTGTCACGGCTGTGACACTGACATGGAAGCTCCAGAAACAATTCCCGCTGCTGAGCTACCGAACAATCACCGGTACTACGATGAAAACGTGGGCCAGGGCTTACCCATGGCCTATGTTGACGGTTGCTCTTTTCGCCACAAACAGCAGGTGCTAGCAGGGGTAGGAGTAGTCTGGCAAGACAATACTCCCTGTGGGCCGACCCGCTATAAGCTAGGACCAAAGACTAGTCAGTATGCGGAAGTAGCTGGGGTGCTGATCACCCTCCAGCAGGCCCTGACAAATGGCCTTAAACAATTTGTCATCTGTAGTGACTCGAACTACGCCCGACATAGCTTCGTGTCCCATCTTCCGTATTGGAAGGGTAACGGCATGAAAAATGCCCGGGGCAAGGAAGTAAAGAACAAAGAGTTGTTCCTGGCCAGTGACAAGCTCACGACCGAGGCTGGAATGATGGTTTACTGGAGGAAGGTGAAGGGACACTCCCAGGTGAAGAGACCCGACAAAGACGGGAATGATGAGGCCGACCGGCTGGCTAAATCTGGCGCCTTAGAGGGTGAACCCTGGCAGTTCCAGCAGGAATGGCTACCCCCAGAAACCGTGGCTGAGGTCAAGGCGGTCACCCGAAGCAGGGCTAGACAGGATGTCGGAGCTGACCCTCAATCTGTAGTGCTTGGGTCACAGGGTTTTAACACCGATCTTGCGGAAATGCAGAAACAGGACCCAGCAATTGGGCTAATGTATCAGCATATCGCTGACCCAGTGCGTCAACCTCTTTCGGAGCAGGTGCTGAGCCAGTCTCCAGAGCTGAAGGAGCTGGCAGAGGTGAAAGACAACCTAAAAATTATAAAGGGGTTGTTGGTTTGTGTACCAGTTGCACAAGGTGTCCCAAAGTGGGTAGTTCCCCGCTGCCATCGGGGGGTCATGATCCAACACGCTCATGACGAGCCCTGTGGGGGTCACCGGGGAATCAAGGCCACGTACGACACTATCCAGCAGGTGGCATTCTGGCCTCACATGGGCCAAGACATCGCCGCGTATGTAAAGGGGTGTCTGACGTGTAGCCAGTTCCAACCATCACGGCCCTTGCACCGTGCACCACTCCAGAAAAAGGGCATGACATTCCCCTGGTCCAATCTACAAATGGATTGGGTGGGGCCGCTGGTGAGGTCATCCAGAGGGAACAAATATTTCCTCACGGTTACGTGTGCATTCACAAAATGGATTGAGTGCCTCCCAGCACCCAACGACACGGCAGAGACAACTGCAGTGCTGTTGGTGAACCATGTGTTCAGTCGATGGGGACTCCCCCTGACCGTGGACTCGGATCGGGGAACCCATTTCACAGCTACAGTAATGGCAACCCTGTGGAATATGCTTGGGGTCAAGGCCCAGTTGCATATCTCCTACCACCCTCAATCCTCGGGCCAGGCAGAAAGGGCAAACCGAACGGTGGTTAGTATGCTCAAAAAGTTTGTCTCCACCAGCAGTAGGGACTGGGACATTAAGCTGCCCCTGGTTCTGATGGCCATCCGAGCCACGCCCCATTGCTCTACGGGGGTCCCACCTTTTGAGATGATGACAGGTCGGAAGATGACTCTTCCCCTACACTGTCTTTATGGGGTGGAGGACCTGAGCACGACGGGGGCTGCTACGGCCCATCAGTATGTGTCAGCAAGCACATCTGCAGGCAACCTTTGCTTTTGCCCAGAACAATCTGGGAAGGAGTGCAGAGGGTAGGAAAGCATACTATGACCGAAAGGCAGTTAACCAGGAACTCCAAGTAGGAGACAAGGTCCTGTACTTCCAATTTGCCAAACCCACAGGGGTGGCCCGGAAATTCTTACCCAGTTGGACAGGACCCCACGAGATTGTCGATAAGGTATCACCGGTAGCTTATCGAATTCGGATTGAAAAAGGAAGGCAATCTCTGGTCTATAAGTGGGTGCATCGCAACCACCTCCGGTTGTATCGCCCACCTCAAATGGCGCCGGAGGACACAGAATAGGGTTAAAAGTCTAAACCCGATCAAGAGGGGGGTGCCCCTTTGTAGCTGCAGGTAGTTAGGTACTGTAGTGTAGGTCCTCCTAGGAAAATATATTCAAAATTATAGTGGAACTGTACCATGTGCCTCATCTGTGTTCCAGAATGGGAATCCTAAAACTGCCACGGTTGGTCCTGACAGTGCTGTGGATCGCTTCGACACAGCCCCTTGAAGTTGTGGAACCCGGTCCTCCTACCGGCATAGTCCTGCAGGACGCTCCCAGATTGTTGTTAACAAATTGCAGAACATATACTCAGCGAGTGTATGTGCGGCTGGACCCAAGTGATGTGTTTCGGAAGCACATCAACATGAACAGTAGGGTGTCCCATCATGGCAGGCAGTGGGCTAAGGATGCTGTATGGCATGCCCAGCTAGACACTATACACATGCTCCGCCAGCTGAGGAAGGCAACAGTCAGCCAGGAGGAGATGACAGGCCTCAGCCGCCCCAAAAGGTTCTTGGGGGGTCTGATTGCTGCGGCCTCCACCGTGGGCTCGCTATTTTCAGCTGGTCTGTTTGCTGCTTACACTGTCACCCTGACCACCCTGAGAAGGCAGGTGTCTGGGTTACTTAAGGAAATGCCAGAAATTCAGGACAGGCTGTATCAACAGCAGCAGCGGCTGGAAAGCCTAGGGAAAACCTTACAGGGCACAATATTAGCAGTAAACCTTCATGCAGCAGTGTTAAATAACACCCTCCACACCGTGGGCAGGATTGTCGACGTGTTACAGTGGGATTATGCTTACGTGCAACAGGTCAGGATGCTGATGCAGGATTTGCTTAGGGAGCTTAGTGCCACGATAACTAGCTTAGCCATGGGACAGATTCCAACTTACTTGGTTCCACTGTCCTTAGTAGAAGAAGTACTTAGGACAACCACTTCTGAGATGGTGCAGCCATTACAGGTACATTTTGCATACAGTCTAGGCAGTGCCATTCCTATACATGTCAACCCTGAAGCCAAGGAAATAGGTTTCCTGTTGAACCTTCCCATCGTGAGTGGCAAGGATATCTATAGACTCAAGTCTATATCGAACGTTGGCTTCTGGAGGGGGGACATGCATGTGAAGTTGACCACCCCACCGCTCGTAGCTTACCAGGAGGATGATCCAAATTTGTATCTTGTTCCAAACCTGGAACTGTGTATATCAACCAAGGATATCCACTGGGTATGCCCAAGTAAGCCATTCCTTAGGGACACAACTCAGAGGTTGTGTGGTATCAGAAAGGGGGCTGCCACTGAAAAGTGTAAAGCCACAGTGACGAGCAAAAGTGAGGTTAACGAACCCCAGGTTGAGCAGGTGGGAAAGAAATGGCTGGTCAGCACACCACAGTTAACGGTTACAATAACATATGACAGGCATGATACAGCTACCGAAGTGCAGCTACCCAACCAAACAGTTTTTCTACAAGTTCCTGAAGGAGCGATAGTGCATCTCAACGATTTAGCACTGTATCACCTGGAGTCAGAACTATACGAAACGGAACTCGAGATTGTGGACGCTTTCAGAGGACACGGCATTGACTTGGATGAGAGAATCCAAGAGACAGTAAGTCTTGAGGGTGTACAGGTAGTCGAATTTGTTCTTAACGACACAAACTTAAAAACTACACTGGTAGGTCCCAAGCACAGTCGTTGTGGATCCTCTGGGGCGCTAGGAACAATAAACGTGGTCATCTTGACACTGCTGCTGGGTAGCTGGATCATGGCTGGGGTAATGTGTTGGATGCTGTTCTCTTGTATCAAAGCCTTGCGGGGTAGTTTGAATGAGACAAAGGGAGCAATGGTTTATCACCGAAATCAGGTAACCACTCCCAAACGTCTGCCTGCTGCAGAGCTATCCGATACTGATAGTGAACTGCCGGAAGTTTAAGGTCTAGAGCTAATGATGATGCCCAATGCCTCATTCCTAGGTACCTTATAACTGAGAGCAGGTATACGCAACGTTCTTTCCAACACTATTTCCTGTACAAATTCTCGAGAGGTAATGTGAATATTGGGTGGTAGAATCCACCGTGGTACAACAAACATCACTTAACTCTGTTTTTGTTTTGAAGGCAACAACGCCTCAGGACCTCGTGACCTTCAAAAAGGGGGGATATGTAGCGGCAATGCTTGTTAATAAGACAGAATTAAGCGTTGGTATGCTCCTAAAGGAGGCCCCATCTCACCCTCCATCTCTGTGGTGCAGCCACAGAGAAAGAATTCATGCAAGCTGATTTAAGATGTTTTTCTTTTGATAAGAAGCAAGCTCCCAGACGGGGATGCAATTAGCTAAGCCTGGCTATCATGATCAATGGTCATCCACTGGCGCCTATCTGTCTAGGGAGTGCCGAATGGACATCTGGACTGCATTTCTAAGTGTCAAGAGTAAGTGACTTATATCTCACCTTGACCAACCAATCAGGGACTGGCAGGGCGTGGTAATACCACGTGGGTCTCCAATGCCCGCCAAACTCTCAACCAATCAGCACACATCTGGGTCTTGATCAAAAAGGGAGCGCAAGCTCAGTTCTGGGCTCTCCTTGGCCATTTTCGCGCATCCTCAGAGACAATCACGTGACAACTGCTGTTGTCTGCAAAAGGACTTGGACTTTGTTCTAAGCGCGAGGCCGAGGATCCCGTACGTATTCAGAATTCTACCAACGTGAATGCTCCGCTTGATCAACGGCAGCCTACAGTTGGACCCTCGTCGACAACCTGAATAGCTTATTCAGAAGCAGCGCTGGACCGGGAACGAACCAGCTTCTTCCCAGGCAAAAGAGTGACTTGTGAGGACTCGCGGTCACACTCTGTGCATAGAGACTTTCTACTAGCCAGCCGGACTGCTGGTAGATCCCCTCGGAGCAACGACTGCCCTGCGCGCCGCAGTCAGATTCCTCCGCCCGTCCTACTCCGAGCTGCACCTCGACTGGTTGGCCGGTAGCCAGAGGACGCCGACACAACGCCCATTGGACAACCGCTGCAACAGAGCCTGTCAGCTGGTTTGGTGTTCGTGCCGGGAAATTCCAAATCCAAACAGTGGATAAGTAAACCCCATGTTCTACATTGCGTCTCGAGAATTTAATTGTACCTCAACACAAGTTGTTATCAATTTAATTCATGAGTAATGTATTTACTTCCGAGTTTAGAGTAACAGTGGGTAATAACACTGATTAGCGATTTGGTAACCGAACGATATATATTGACATATATTCTCTGTTGTGTATCTCTTTGTGTTTGCATCTCTTCGAGATTATATACCTTGTATATTGATAACCCTCACAGTAAGGTCTGCCGCTCGTATCCAGGCAGACTAGTATATGTTTGGTGCACAGTTTATATTAATAAATGAATCTCGTGTATTGAACCCGTGTGTGTGCGTTGTTAGTTGTTCTGACGATTGATTTTCTAAAAGCCCCAACGAACAACCTCGTGATTACTGCTACAATTGATAATTGTCTCAGTAAACCCATCAAACCACTACACTATCAAGACCAGCCATACACAGTACAGTTTATGTACATACAGTAATGTTTATGTTCCTAAATTAATATCGTTTATGACCTTCAGATGCGTTATGCTCCTCTTCTTTTTATGCTCAGCTACTAAAATTTCCCTTTAGTGGTAAAATTCCATATAAATATTCAAAACTAAGCGGATTGAAATGTGCACAGTAAAGACATTAGATGATTAAATCTTTTCACTACCAACCAATGCACCACGAGTGCCCCTGTCGGTCATTTTGGCCAGCCAATCACTTACCGCGGTGCCCTACGGTGCCCTGCGGGTTGGTTACTGTACCACGGGTTTTTACCGCTCATTTTGAATGGCTGCATCTGTAGGTTGTCTCTCGCAGTGTTCAGGAATTGCATTCCGAAACTGAGTCAGATCAAAAGTTGTAAGAAAAGCACCTATGGTGTCGGTTCGAACAGCTTTATTGATTCGATGTTAAAGGCCGGAAATGGGGCACAAGACACGCGACCGCAAAAAGCGTCGCCATCTGCTTCCAGCTGCAAAATGCCGTTTGCGGACGCTGAAGCATTTGAACTTGAACTTTATTGCCATATGTAACCGGTATTGGTACAATGGAATTCTTACTTACAGAAGGTCTCTCGATTGTAAAACAAGTGTAAAAAACAAGACAAAGTGCAAACAGTGCATCAAGACAATGTACAAACAAACAATAGACAATGTGCAAGTAAACATGTAGACATTTCTTTCCAAGGCAGCGGGTACAAGCGATTTCGCGTTTTAAAACCACCAGGAAAAGCAAAAAGGCACTTTTCCTTGCTTGCGCCTGCACACAACGACGTGAGGAGGACACCGTAGTCGGCAGGATTCGAACTTGCACGGGGAGACCCCAATGGATTTCTAGTCCATTGCCTTAACCACTCGGACACGACTACAGCGAGTGCCGCCATTGCTGCGTTCTTGCTACAATCTCACATGGATCGCGAGGCGCCGGCGGAAACCTTTTTCAAAGTCGTTCTCCATTAAAAAAAAAACCTTTCCAAAATACAAGCCTTGCAGACAGACACACCTCAGAGGACTTAAGGGTTGCTTCATGTGGGAATGATAAAGTCTCCCCGTCCGGACAGGAAAATGGCACTTTGTTAGACACAAAAAAACAATCAACAACAGACAAATGTCTACAAGCATTTTAGAAGCCGCTCTTGAAATAGCTCTTACATTCGTGTTAGACGCAGGAATCGCCTTTTTATTGACGCTCTTACAAACGCCATGGAAAGCAAAACAAAGCAAAGCAGAGCAGAACAAAACGAACAAAATAAAACCCTCATGTCCTGCACTTGAATATAATGCCGTTACGTGCCGAAGCGGTATTGGACGTCATCCTAGCACTGCAACCCGGGGCGTACGGTATATGGGAACGAGCACACGTCACGAATCGTCTCTAATCACTCCCTGCACTGTAAGGCGCCTTGAAGCGTGCACCCTCAACATTCATCTTTGCGCATCTGTGAAAGGTAAACTCTTGAGCAAACTCTGAACCAGACGCTCAAACTCCAGCTAGCATTAGGGGTAGCATTCCCACGCTACTTGAACACTTTGTTTACGCTCAGTGCTGGATTTTGGGAACTTTAGGACGAGTGGGACTTTTCTCCTATCTGTCAATTCGTTTTGTTTTGGAGACTCTTGGCTGTCTGTGTTGTATAGTGCAGCGTGAAGAAAACGTTTTCGAAAACTGTGCCGGCTCAAAAGTTGTAAGAAATCCTCTCCAGCTCTATTAAGTCTCTTCAGTTTTGTCATTTAAAGTGAAACTAGATGTATAACTGGAGCCTCACTTATGCAAATGGTGAGGCTCCAGTTCGACATCTAGTTTTACTTTATATGACAGAAGTACGTCAGACTGCGCCGGACTGGGGGATCACTTCCGGTTATTTTTACCATCTTAAACATTTGAAATCCTCCCCTAGGCAATTGTGACACTTCATCTTGGCTCCACCTAGGACACTCTTCAATCTTCCATCACTTCTCTCTTCTCCCGCAACACTCTCGTCTTTCGGTAGTATGTGGCGTCTTTGCATTACCACCAATCTCACCACAGCAAGAAAGCAACAGGTTTTGGCAAGAGAGGAGGAGACTGCCTGGCCCGAACAGGGATCGAACCAGTGACTTTGGCGTTACTAGCACCACGCTCAAGCCAACTGAGCTAACAGGTCTTGTTCCCACTGTCCTCTCTGTGCTGCAAAAAATGGAATTCAGGGAAGTTTCTTTTGTCCTTCTTTGAATAGAAAGCCCTGCAATTCAGTGTACGGGCTTTCTCGTGCTGCTTAATGGTTCTTCAAAAATTCAAATTCAAATCCTACACTGGCCTGAAGTGCCCCCCCCATTTCACAGCATTTTTCAGCTGATTTCAAATGTACCTAAAGGAGAAGCATTATTGAAGACCATCAATTACCAAGAGCTTTTGTCAAAGGTTTTGGTGGTCACTTTTAATGACCACAGAGAGCTATGACCTCGGTTTTACATCTCATCCAAAAGACAGCGCCTTTTTACCACACAGCGTCTCCGTCACTATACTGGGGCATTGGGACCCGCACAGACCTCAGGGTGAGCGTCCCACCGCTGGCTCCATTAACACCGCTTCCAGCTGTAAGCTTTGCTTTTCCCTGTAGGTCATCCTCATCCGGGTACTGACCTGGCTCACAGCTTCTAAGCTTCAGTGGGTTTTCAGTTGCGAGCTGAAAGGGGATGCAAATGATGGAGCCGCTCGCTGCAAAAGCCACTGCATTGGCCAGGAATCAAACCCGGGCCTCCCGCGTGGCAGGCGAGAATTCTACCACTGAACCACCAATGCACGCTGCAGGGGTCTACAAAAAAGACGCTTTTTTACCACTCTGTGCTGGATGTTGGGTCCCAAGGGAACTTCTGGACGAGTGAGAATTTTCTGCTATCAAAATTTGGTTTCGGAGACTTTTGGCAGCCTACAGATGCAGCCATTCAAAATGCGCGGGCGATACCGCATTATTTTGCGGTACGCTGTACGCAGTCTACCGCAAGCTACCGGTAAATACCGCGAGTTACCGTAAATTCTCCTATAATACGACAAGCAAAATAATAGTATCCGGAATTTCCGCAAGGTGGAGCTAATAAATCTCAACCTCTCATGTTTGAGCTGTGGCCATCAAAGTCTTTAACGAAGATATTACTAATAGTATTAATAATGAATGACCTTGGACAAGCTGTAAGTGTAAACTCAAAGTATTGCCCTGGTCAACATTCTTTTTTTCATTGACCGTCTTTGTAAAAGTAACACCACAGCATTTCGCAATCACGCATTTGTTTCCAATCATGCAAAGTACAGTAATTTTTGAGAATCGATTCACCATGCCTTTCACATGCTCATAAAAGAGATTGATTTAGGAACATAAACATATTACCGTATGAAAACTGTACTGTATACAGTATGTATATGTATATTTAATGTCTTAACTGTGCCCGTTTAAGTATTGAATATTCATATCTGATTTTACCACTGAAGGGAAATCTTAGTAGCTGAGCATAAAAAGAATAGGAGCATACTGCAACGCGTGTGAAGCCATAAACGATATTAATTTTGGAACATAAACATACAGTATATGGCTGGTCTCGGTACTTTAAAGAAAACATACACGAAACATGGTTTCATTATGACCAGAATCGGTCTTGAGATATTTTTAACTTGATTTACAGTATTTGAGAGGTATGTCTTAACACCGATACTACAGTGCTTAAGTACTGCTCACGTATATGTTTCTAGGTTTATATTATGCATTTCATACGGTCAAATTACTTTTGAGCAACTAATAAGAAGCGCGAAACGGTATGCGTTTTAGTTTCGTTTTGTGCTGGGACCCGTGGATTGATTAGAGATATCAAGTACATACAAGTCATTTTTTAAATGTTGTAGTTCGTCTTGAAAAAATGTTACGAGTACATCATCTATCAACAATTACACAGGTTCTGTTTCCATATTGCGGATTTTGGTTACGTAATATTATTTTCTAGATTTCACGTTGTGAATATATGATTTGGGCAAACAGAGCTGCAAAGAAGTACATTATGGGTTGTTGTTGTTTTTTTTGCAGTTTTATCTAGAACAAGCGATGCTTAAACCTTTGTCTGATTCTTGTGAAACTATCCACACGACAGTTACAGTACCTAGGAGTTGACTTCAGTGATGTCACTGATGGGATGTTTCTAAAAATCCATCCTCTGTAAAACGTCTTCTCTAGTTGTCCTGCATATGTATTCGCTAATGAAGCTGTGTGTTCTGAGCCTGGATCTCTACATTTCTGTATGAACCAGCTTAGAGGGCTAAAGACAGCTTGTGTTTAAATTGAGTGTAAGGCAATTTATGCTTCTAAAGTCATGGTCAGCATTTATTATTGTACTGTGCTGTAAACTTGTTCTGTGCCTAGTCACATTATTTTATAGCGTTTTTATAGTGTTATCAAATCCGGTGGCGCTGTGTGTTAGTTTCCTGACTCCCATGTCACATGGTCTGTGATTGAAACCTGTGAAACCGGTTTAATTCGTCACAGCCAGCACTCCGGCAGAGAGGGGGTTGTGCTCGTAAAGTAGAAGCAGGCGAGATTTCCAGCGAAAGACACCTCCCCCCCACCCTCATACGATTCGCATTGTAATTACACATTCTAATTGTATTACACATTGTACACATGCTTAAAAGAGAAGAGAGAAAACGCAAGCCTTCTTCAGGTGTGAGGGTCTTCTGCTCAGAATGAAACGCTAAAATGTAATGTAGGCTCTGAATGGGTTCAATTATGATTTGGGCTTGATTAAGGTCGCTGCCTTTCATCTAAAACCCTACTTGAATCCTTCTAAACTAAAAATCAGTGTTAGTGAGTTCTAAATAAAGAGGTATCCAGGTAACAGTGAAACGGGCGGACAGTCTGGGGAGATCGCCCGTTTTCCATGTAAATAGTTCCCTGGTTCCGCACCCCTTGGTGTTTCTCTCGCTCTCTCTCGGGTCACCTGATCATTAGCTCGAAAGATTTCAGTGCTTTGTGTATATTCTAATGGTAGTGGGGGCAGGGTGTGTGGGAACAGGTTTGGTTGAAATTGCATTGGAGATCTATGTTCTTCACACCTGAAACATTTTCTCTGAAAGCATTTTCTTCGCAGTTTAACCGATCTTGTTACAGCATGTTACAGTTTACTATTATTAACCATATTAATTTTAAGTGCTTAATGCCATTTTTTGACCAGGCACGAATATTCTTAAGTCCATATCTTCGCAAGGGAATCAGTGCGAATTGCAATACTAATTAAATTAAAACTACTAACTACTAACTAATACTAATTAAAACAAACCAGAAACGTGTTGTTCTGTCTAATGACATTACAAGTGGAAAGATTACAGATTTTAATCGTCTTTAATTTTGTTACGTTATACATTTTAGAAACGTTTCATCCATACAAACACCACAAAACTATTTTCGATTGTATTTCTGAATAGTATGTTACACTTAGTTCACTGTTTTAAATACATCTAATTAAGAAAGTTAGGTGTTAGCATAAACTATTAGCAATCAATAATATTAAATTTAGCACTGTAATAAGATGTTGCACTTTCCCCCGCATCTTGTAAAAATATATTTTCATTGTTCAAATATACATTAAGTCTGACTATCATATAATAAGTTAAATACAAAACTAAAGAAAAAATAGGGTTAAATATAATTCAAAATATTTTGCTAACAATGTTAACTGTTTATGAATAATAAAATGTATTAACTAAGGAGTAGGATGGCACAGTTGTTAGTATGTTTTTTGTTTTGTTTCTTTTTCATAAATACAACAGTAGTACCTGATGTCTCAGTGGCTTTCAAAATTAAATCATGCATGCAAACCTGTGAACTAGAAAGATAACTAAGATATTGTCATGGAAATATAACTATCAAGGAAGCCACAAAAGAGAGTTCTCACCTGAGTAAGGTCTTTATTTCAATATTGCAATATTGGGAGCCCTGCTGCCACTTCGCAAAGTGCAACCAGAGACTCAATTTGTTACAAGCAGTACAGGGTTTTTATAAGACGTTGCGCTGTAAAAAAGTTCAGCACTTGGTCCCTTCTAAAACTTCCCCTTTCTCTAAGAGAAAACAGATTACATCATAGAGCGAGAGAAGAAAAACTAGATTTGTTATTCAAAGCTTATCGGTTACTTTCAGCTAATTCTAATGACCCAGACAGCATATATTGTTTTGGTACATTGTCTTCTAAACTAACCTAAACAGTGTACTTTGTTGACGAACTGTTTTCTAAAATTCTGCACGCACTGTAGCACAGCAGTTACATCCTTGAAATATATTATCTAAAAGCACCAATATATTTTTTTCAAAGCTCTCTACATTTTTAAGAATCAATTTACTTATTAGATTTCCACTTCAATATCCATCCATTTATAATGGTGGCGAAGTGGTTAGCATTGCTATCTTGCAGCTGAAGAAAGATGTGAAGACGGGGGTTTGAATTTAATCCTTTCTGTAGGGGGTTTAGACTTCTAAGTCACAAGCTGGGGTTTATGGCAGGAAAGGGGGTTAACTGATAAGGATTGCAGATGCAAGCTAGGAACCCCCCTGGGTGTAATGTTAAACTGACCATTTGCCCAGAACATCGTAAACTGGCCAAATACCATGAACCCCCCTCTTTACCATCAGACCGAGTGACGTCAGAAACGGAGAAGAAAACACTATATAACCCAAAAGTTTGTAACAGTACGTTGAACAATGCTTCGGTTTTGTTGTTTCTTGCGGGAAACAAGACTTCGGCTTTATTGTTCCTTGCATGCAATAAACTCATCTGTTTTACTTCATCTCAGGATCAAGAACCTTATTTCTTCTGTTACAACAAATTTGGCGTAGTCGGCGGATGCTCCAGAAGGCGCAGAACTTCCCATCGGCAGGAGAGACGGTCAGCGCGCACATAACTAAGAGGTAAGGACTCCTCTTTTATTTAAAAGTCCCGACTCTCTCTGACCGATTGGGAAATCTCTGCTCCCTGCGAGAATCGCCCGAGATGACGGAGTAAACGTGAGTTTCTGAATTCCTCTGGCCCGGGGAAGGCACCGGTGTATGTAATGGGTTGGTTGCTGTAAGCCCAGAATTTGGTCTGGCAGGGGTTCCGCGGTATTGTGTACAGGCGTTCGAAGCTGGTGTATGCCTTAATTGCGCGTGGAGTTTTGAACGGGTTTTGGACCCTTACCGTGAAGTTCAGGACTGGTGTGGGTCTTAATTGCACCCGGAGTTCTGAAGGTCAGAACTGGTTTGGGTCTTAATTGCACCCGGAGTTCTGAGGCTCAGAATCGGTGTGGGCCTTAATTGCGCCCGGGGTTCTAGAGCAAGTGGTGCATTAAATGCACGTAGTTCAGGACTGGTGTGGGTCTTAATTGCACCCGGAGTTCTGTGGCTCGGGATCGGTGTGGGCCTTAATTGCGCCCGGGGTTCTGGAGCTGAGTGGTGCATTAAATGCACGTATAATCCAGGATTGGTGTGGGCTTTAATTACGCCCGGGGTCCTGAGATTAGCTACGCCTTGATCGTGCACAGATTGGAGTGGCGTGGTTTCTGGCGTGGCGTGGGTTTTTTTGTTTTAAAGGAAACAGGAGTAGAAGAGATATATGCATGTATGTTTTTGGTGTTTTCCTTGTTTGTGAAATACATATACACACGCACGACACTAACATAAACACACCTCATAATAAAAGAGCAAAGCATTAAGTAGCAGGATTTAAAGGACGTTGAGACCCGAGAATCGCCCTGATTGAGCTCAGTGCGTAAGTCCACCCCGGGGCAAAAGCAGCGATGCTGGCGTTCTGGGGATGGTGAATTACTGATCAAGAAAGGGGGTTTTCGAGGTCTCGTTTCTTACCTGTGAACAGTGCGGTGTAAATCCTCTCTAAAGTCTCTGAGAGGTATTTAGATCCGGAGGTAACAGACGCCCTTGGCTGAATGAGTGCAGGAATGCACAGGTTTTTCAAGTGAAAGCATCCCCCTACTGAATGGCTGTTACCTCACACACGACTTAAAGTAAATCTTTAAGACCGAACATGTGCGCTAACTGATGGTTTGAGAAAGTGGTGGAAGGGTCCGTTTAAATATCGGAAAAGTGTAAGTTGACGGAAAAGAAGGAGAAAAATATGGAAAAAGCTGAGTTTGTCAGAGGGAATTTGGGGCGAAGACGCCTGTAAAGAAAGCATATGAGTATTGATTGGCAAAAGCACAAGCATGTAGCTCCCACCCTGGTGCACGGCCGGCACCAGTAGTGGCAGATACATGACGAAAAAGAAAGAAATTGGGATGTGACTTAAAAGTGTGTTTACGGGGAAAATAAAAACCCGGAAGAAAATATACTTTACTCGCTACGAAAGAGTATAGAAAAAAAAAGCTAAAAGAGGCAGTACAGGAGAATGAGAAACTAAAGAAGGAATTAACTTCTGGTCACGCTGCACTGGTTAATGTGCTGCAGCCAGCGACTAAGTTATATCCTGCTCTCCCACAGGGGAACAAACAGGCAGGAAACGAAAATAATTGGGATCAATTCCCTCAGTGGCCATATGGAGAAGGGGGGTCTGATTGGGATAACACTTGGTATGAGTGTGATAAAGACGGATCAGGGTCTCCCCTGTTAGAGGGAGGGCGCCCGCAGATCTGTACTCTCACTCGAAGTGGGAAAGGACTTGATGTAGCAGGGGCTGGCGCCGTTGATGACAGCGCCACTCTAACACTGTCTCGCACCCCGTCGAGGGGGTCTGCAATCGCACCTACCTTCCCTGATTTCCCCCATACGATCAAATCCAAAACCGTAAGATATTGACCGGTGGGCTAAAGTACCGCACCCGAAATTAGAAATGCAGCGAACCTGGAGTGCGCTTCAGGAATTAAAAGGATTCATGTAGAAGTAAAACAAGAATACAGCACATTGTATTACGAAGAGAAAAATATATTCTCGATGTGTATGTGTGTTTTATGAATTTGTGTGCCGGCATGTATGTGTGTAACTGTGAGTTTTGGTATACTAAATGACGGTGTGAGTGTGTTTAGCCAGCGGGACTGGCTAGAGACGTAACTAAAGAGACTTGACGAAAATCAACTTAAGGAGATTGGAAAATATAAGAGCGTCTGAAACGTATAAGTACAGTACAGGTGGACGTAAAAGTAGTTAAACAGTTTTTGTATTATTATAAATTATTATAAATTGTAATTTATACAATTAGTTGCAATAGTGGAAACAATTTGGTTTTATTCGAATGTCTCGAAACCAGACATGCTGAAACGCTGTAGGTTTAGAATCGAGACTGGGGAGAATAACGTCTTGTGAGAAAATCTGTTTACCTAACGATTAGATCCTGTAAATCCCTTGTAGCCTCCCTAAGTCTGTCCCAGTCCAGTGAATAAAAATGTACTGTTAATGGAGTGTTGGTTTCTCTGTTAGGGGATACTGGAGCACTACTGTCCTGCTTGTTTCACTCCTCTGTTCAACAGTGTACTATAGAGCAATGTATAGGGGAAGATGGCAGGAGGCCACAGGAGTATTGGGACAGCAAGTTTTACTTGCCGAGTACCAGATTTTAATGGGTGGTTTTATTCCAGATCTATTGGGTTGGAATATTATGCATTACAAAGAATGACTATGCAGAACAGGGTATCACGTAGCTTCAACTGGCTGTGATCACTCAGTATGTTGATGGTATTCTGAGTGCTTCCCCTGATGAGGAAACCCACAAGTCTGAGTTGCTTCAGCTTTAGAGTGTCTAATAGAAGCAGTTATGATAAGGCCCTTTTGTGTCTAGCATTGTGAAATTTTAACAGGGCCTGGGTGCAATGTTTTTTACAGGGTGAGCACAACTCTTAACAGATCTGCTTAAGGGGGGAGTGCAGTACAAGGACAAGATTGCCTTGGTTCCCGCAGCAAAAGCCGCCTTTAATAATTTGAAACAAGTTCTCTTACAGGTGCTGAGACTGGGGTTTCCTCAGATGGATCAACCATTCCTTTGTATTATTGCAAGTTGCTGACAGAGGCCACCCAAGGAGCCCGCGAGCAGGTCCTGGAGGCGTGGGGACCACCACCTGAAGGAGGGCACAACCTCATCCCAGGAGAGTGGGTGTGGATCAGGAAATTTCCTTCACAGGTTCTCCAGCCCAGGTGGGACGGACCCTACCAGATCCTGTTGACAACCGAGTCTGCGGTTCGAGTGGAAGGAAAAGATCGCTGGATCCACGCGCCACACTGCCGACGAGCCTCATCCCCATTTACAGACTCAGAAAGAAATCATTTCTGTTTATAAGAATAATTGTTGCTGTAGGACTATGTTCCGCAGGAATTAATGATCATCTCTCCCACAAAGGAGAACATGGAATTAATTCCTTTTTAGGCCTCTCCTATCTGACAGCTAAGAAAACCAACCAAAGTGCCTGCTGGGTGTGTGCCACATTACCCAAATATGTACAGGGAGGACTTCCTATGGGAGCCATTCCTTGGCGTCTCGAGGAAGTCATAGGCATGATCATTTGGAGGGATAATTTAGGAGATTTTAATATGACAAACTATGGGGGGTTGCCATAACACGACTTTAACCTGCACAACATTACAATATCTACAGGAGCGAGGCTTAGAGCCCACGAGTTTCACAGGCTCTTACGCTCCTAAATATAACAGAAGCCATACACCACCATACCTGACTCTCAATAAGGAACGTGAGGGAAACATATGTTTTCAGCACACTAATTGGTCTGCACTTGGTTGGATGGAGTCGTTGCAACCTTACCATCGCTGCAAATATATCCACCTCTACCTTCCAAATTCCAGGATGGGATCGGCACACCCCACAATTCAGTATAAGCTTCTTGTTTTCAGAGGCATGGGGAGCGCCAAACGGAACATCTTTCATTTGTGGAAAACGAGCCTACCCATGGTTGCCAGCCCAGTGGTCTGGCTCATGTTATTTAGGATATGTGGTTCCTCATATCCGTGTTCAAATCCACAGCCCCTTCGGACCTAACCACAGACCACAAAGAAAATTGGCTGATTGGGAATATTATTTAGGTATAATATTTCCACAAGCCGGCATGAACTTTCTGAGTCGAGAGTTAATTCAAATGGCCTCGACTTTAGAAGAATTAGCAAATTCTACCTCATCTAGTCTGAAGGCTGTTAATGATGAGATGGTAGCCCTCAGAACAGTGGCCATGCAGAACCGACTAGCTTTAGATTATGTACTGGCGGCCCAAGGAGGAACTTGTGCAGTAATTGACACTGAATGCTGCACATATATTCCTGATAATTCTGAGCACGTCTCAGATCTGGCCCAACACATTTACAATGAGGGACAGAAATATCAGGACTATTATACTGAAAATTGGGGAATTGGGTCTTGGGTAAAGTCTGTGTTTGGGGCCTGGGGTGGAACCTTTTTATAGTGTGTATCTGTAGGAGTAGTATTGTTTATATGTATAATTGTAATCATCACATTCACAAAAACATGTATCACATCTTGCTATAACCGTGGAACGTACAATGACATGGCAATACATACCTGTTCGCCAAGAAAGGAAAGATCTGCCCTGACATTGTATGTATAAAAATAGGCTACACTGACGTATGCCATATTTTATAAGGGGGGAATGAAGAAAGATGTGACGGGGGTTTGAATTTAATCCTTTCTGTAGGGGGTTTAGACTTCTAAGTCACAAGCTGGGGTTTATGGCAGGAAAGGGGGTTAACTGATAAGGATTGCAGATGCAAGCTAGGAACCCCCCTGGGTGTAATGTTAAACTGACCATTTGCCCAGAACATCGTAAACTGGCCAAATACCATGAACCCCCCTCTTTACCATCAGACCGAGTGACGTCAGAAACGGAGAAGAAAACACTATATAACCCAAAAGTTTGTAACAGTACGTTGAACAATACTTCGGTTTTGTTGTTTCTTGCGGGAAACAAGACTTCGGCTTTATTGTTCCTTGCATGCAATAAACTCATCTGTTTTACTTCATCTCAGGATCAAGAACCTTATTTCTTCTGTTACAACACAGCACTGGGGTCCTAGGTTCAATTCCTGCCATCCTGTGTGTGAGGGGTTTACATGTTCTCTCTGGGTTAGATGGTTTTTCTCCATATGTGTGATATGACTCCCTCTCGCACTCCAAAACATACTGGTAAGTTAATTGGTTTATGGGAAAACTGGCCCTGGCGTGTGTGTGTTTGTGTCTGTCTGTCCTGTGATGGACTGGCGCTATGTCCAGGGTGTATTCTGCCTTGTGTCCTTTGCTTACTGTGATAGGCTCCAAATCCTCTGTACTGGATAAAGAGATTAGAAATGGATGGAAGTAAACGCACTGTGTGGATGGAACTATACACAGTGTTAGAAACCCACGATGAAATGGCAGCATCTCACTGAGAATAAAATATTTTATAGTGCTGGCTTAAGGAAACCTTTCCACCTTTCCACCTCTCTTGCACATCAGTATCCATACCTAGTTATTTAAACAAATTGCCTCTAATTATAAACATCTTAATATGCTGGCTCTGTGGATCCGCATCAGCTATGTTTGCCCATTCCTTCAATTCATGTGCATCCAACACACAGTTCAATGCCAGCAACTACACATAATCTAAAATACAATCCTTATTTCAGTATCTATGTAAACATATAGTCTGTTAACTTCATCATCTTCATCAAAAGTATGCCTAACCCCATTAGGAAGTGTTCTTGTTATAAGTGTATTCCTCAGCTTTCCCCAAATTATCTTCTTCTTGCCAACATCTCTAGTCTTTTATCCTGCAATAACTCAGCCAACACTTAAATCTCCAAAAGCTGCTTGTGTTAATTTCTTTAAATCACAAATATCATGTGTAAATACTGGCCATGTAATACTCTGCATTGTGGAATAATAGTTTATTTTAAAGGGAACTAGAGAAATCAAGAAAGGCTTTTTTTCTAGAATTAATAAATGCACATCCTGTTCACTGGGGAAATTAAGTCCACACCGAGCAATCTTCAATATGTTCAGAATATGACGGCAAGAATCCTATCAGGGATGCATTACACCTGTTTTCAAGTCCTTGCACTGGTTACCTATCAGATTTCGAGTCAACTTCAAAATCCTTATCCTCCTTATATACTGTCCTACAACTGTTATTATTGATCACCGAATTATTGTACTTGACATGACTTCATTCAGCCTTTCCTGAACGTCTCTGACAGGCAGAGAGAGTGCTGTTTCTGGTGCGATCTTTTGCAGCTGACATTTCACTGTTTTAAACGAACAAGAAATTAGATTGCTCATAAATCAGTTATTCTATATAAACACAGCGTAATTGCCCTCCGAAAATCCTCTTTTTCTTGTTCGTTTTAGAGACCTCGATCGAAACTGATTTTAGATGTCAGAAAGGATTTATTTTCTCTGTATTTCCTACATTGCTTTGTCGAGATTTTAACTTTATATCTAACTTTATATCTAGGCTCAGATTTCAACTATAAATCGTACAGTAATTAATAGCAGTAAATACTGATGTTTTGCGCCCTCTTACCACAAAAATATATGTTTTGTAGCTAGGATTAACTTTATTTCGTACGCGTAGCTACTCCGATTCAGACACCGAACAGTTAAAGATGGCGGCAAATCAGACACCCAGAGGGGGGAGGGGGGGGGCGTCTTCTCGCCTCCATAACTAAAATGCCAAATAGGAGTGGCTTAAGCGACATACACAGTCGTGTAACTGACAGATTGAGGTAGCCTATCGTGTAAATTTCGCTTTGTTGCTGATAGGTTAAGCTTTCGAAACTCTGCCCCAAAGTCATGTGACTGATTTTTCGCCCTGTTTCATTGGTTAAACGCAATGATCACAAGCACCACCATGGTAACTGGGATGTGTAGTTTTTAATTCCGTTTGAATTATAACTGTACGTACTGTCTTCATATTTGGCCAGGGCTTTAAAGAGAAGGCGCGCCAAAAAATTTCGGTGCCGTCGTCTCCGCTTTAAAGGTACCCCCGTGCTGGAAGAATTTGACCTCGGAACGTTTGCCCAGCGTAGTTATAGTGGACATAAAAACAAGAGTTCGCTGGCATTATATCCTAGAAGACACAGACCGGCACCAGACCGGTAAATGCTTGATGAACTAGGGATTGGACAGTTTCCAAGTGCTTGTACAATCGATGGAAATGTTCAAATAAATGTGCAAAAGAAATAAAATAATCATTTATTTCTTTATCATATTGGCTAGCTAATGTCCTCTCTTTGCTAGTTAGTGGCTGTGTTTCTGCGTTGGGTAGCAACGGGTGACTGTTCTCAGGTGGAAGATGTAAACAGCTTAATTTTCATGTTAAATAATTTTTAAAAATTAAAATTCATTCTATACAGCAATCACATATTTGGGTACTGTTTCATAAAACTTTCATGCTTAAAATGTTTAGGGAGAAATGGAAGACTGGTGTGTATTTTTTCTTTAAACTATCAAGACCAGCCATACACAGTACAGTTTATGTACATACAGTAATGTTTATGTTCCTAAATTAATATCGTTTATGACCTTCAGATGCGTTATGCTCCTCTTCTTTTTATGCTCAGCTACTAAAATTTCCCTTTAGTGGTAAAATTCCATATAAATATTCAAAACTAAGCGGATTGAAATGTTCACAGTAAAGACATTAGTAAAGGTGCACAGTAAAGGCACCACGAGTGCCCCTGTCGGTCATTTTGACCAGCCAATCACTTACCGCGGTGCCCTACGGTGCCCTGCGGGTTGGTTACTGTACCACGGGTTTTTACCGCTCATTTTGAATGGCTGCATCTGTAGGTTGTCTCTCGCAGTGTTCAGGAATTGCATTCCGAAACTGAGTCAGATCAAAAGTTGTAAGAAAAGCACC
>NW_028296719.1:230000-337500 GCF_055471065.1 Atractosteus spatula | reverse complement strand
TTTCAGTTGCGAGTTGAAAGGGGATGCAAGTGATGGAGCCGCTCGCTGCAAAAGCCACTGCATTGGCCGGGAATCAAACCCGGGCCTCCCGCGTGGCGGGCGAGAATTCTACCACTGAACCACCAATGCACGCTGCAAGCGTCTACAAAAAAGACGCTTTTTTACCACTCTGTGCTGGATGTTGGGTCCCAAGGGAACTTCTGGACGAGTGAGAATTTTCTGCTATCAAAATTTGGTTTCGGAGACTTTTGGCAGCCTACAGATGCAGCCATTCAAAATGCGCGGGCGATACCGCATTATTTTGCGGTACGCTGTACGCAGTCTACCGCAAGCTACCGGTAAATACCGCGAGTTACCGTAAATTCTCCTATAATACGACAAGCAAAATAATAGTATCCGGAATTTCCGCAAGGTGGAGCTAATAAAGCTCAACCTCTCATGTTTGAGCTGTGGCCATCGAAGTCTTTAACGAAGATATTACTAATAGTATTAATAATGAATGACCTTGGACAAGCTGTAAGTGTAAACTCAAAGTATTGCCCTGGTCAACATTCTTTTTTTCATTGACCGTCTTTGTAAAAGTAACACCACAGCATTTCGCAATCACGCATTTGTTTCCAATCATGCAAAGTACAGTAATTTTTGAGAATCGATTCACCATGCCTTTCACATGCTCATAAAAGAGATTGATTTAGGAACATAAACATATTACCATATGAAAACTGTACTGTATACAGTATGTATATGTATATTTAATGTCTTAACTGTGCCCGTTTAAGTATTGAATATTCATATCTAATTTTACCACTGAAGGGAAATCTTAGTAGCTGAGGATAAAAAGAATAGGAGCATACTGCAACGCGTGTGAAGGCCATAAACGATATTAATTTTGGAACATAAACATACAGTATATGGCTGGTCTCGGTACTTTAAAGAAAACATACACGAAACATGGTTTCATTATGACCAGAATCAGTCTTGAGATATTTTTAACTTGATTTACAGTATTTGAGAAGTATGTCTTAACACCGATACTACAGTGCTTAAGTACTGCTCACGTATATGTTTCTAGGTTTATATTATGCATTTCATACGGTCAAATTACTTTTGAGCAACTAATAAGAAGCGCAAAACGGTATGCGTTTTAGTTTCGTTTTGTGCTGGGACCCGTGGATTGATTAGAGATATCAAGTACATACAAGTCATTTTTTAAATGTTGTAGTTCGTCTTGAAAAAATGTTACGAGTACATCATCCATCAACAATTACACAGGTTCTGTTTTCATATTGCGGATTTTGGTTACGTAATATTATTTTCTAGATTTCACGTTGTGAATATATGATTTGGGCAAACAGAGCCGGAAAGAAGTACATTATGTTGTTGTTGTTTTTTTTGCAGTTTTATCTAGAACAAGCGATGCTTAAACCTTTGTCTGATTCTTATGAAACTATCCACACGACAGTTACAGTACCTAGGAGTTGACTTCAGTGATGTCACTGATGGGATGTTTCTAAAAATCTATCCTCTGTAAAACGTCTTCTCTAGTTGTCCTGCATATGTATTCGCTAATGAAGCTGTGTGTTCTGAGCCTGGATCTCTACATTTCTGTATGAACCAGCTTAGAGGGCTAAAGACAGCTTGTGTTTAAATTGAGTGTAAGGCAATTTATGCTTCTAAAGTCATGGTCAGCATTTATTATTGTACTGTGCTGTAAACTTGTTCTGTGCCTAGTCACATTATTTTATAGCGTTTTTATAGTGTTATCAAATCCGGTGGTGCTGTGTGTTAGTTTCCTGACTCCCATGTCACATGGTCTGTGATTGAAACCTGTGAAACCGGTTTAATTCGTCACAGCCAGCACTCCGGCAGAGAGGGGGTTGTACTCGTAAAGTAGAAGCAGGCGAGATTTCCAGCGAAAGACACCTCCCCCCCACCCTCATACGATTCGCATTGTAATTACACATTGTAATTGTATTACACATTGTACACATGCTTAAAAGAGAAGAGAGAAAACGCAAGCCTTCTTCAGGTGTGAGGGTCTTCTGCTCAGAATGAAACGCTAAAATGTAATGTAGGCTCTGAATGGGTTCAATTATGATTTGGGCTTGATTAAGGTCGCTGCCTTTCATCTAAAACCCTACTTGAATCCTTCGAAACTAAAAATCAGTGTTTGTGAGTTCTAAATAAAGAGGTATCCAGGTAACAGTGAAACGGGCGGACAGTCTGGGGAGATCGCCCGTTTTCCATGTAAATAGTTCCCTGGTTCCGCACCCCTTGGTGTTTCTCTCGCTCTCTCTCGGGTCACCTGATCATTAGCTCAAAAGATTTCAGTGCTTTGTGTATATTCTAATGGTAGTGGGGGCAGGGTGTGTGCGAACAGGTTTGGTTGAAATTGCATTGGAGATCTATGTTCTTCACACCTGAAACATTTCCTCTGAAAGCATTTTCTTCGCAGTTTAACCGATCTTGTTACAGCATGTTACAGTTTACTATTATTAGCCATATTAATTTTAAGTGCTTAATGCCATTTTTTGACCAGGCACGAATATTCTTAAGTCCATATCTTCGCAAGGGAATCAGTGCGAATTGCAATACTAATTAAATTAAAACTACTAACTACTAACTAATACTAATTAAAACAAACCAGAAACGTGTTGTTCTGTCTAATTACATTACAAGTGGAAAGATTACAGATTTTAATCGTCTTTAATTTTGTTACGTTATACATTTTAGAAACGTTTCATCCATACAAACACCACAAAACTATTTTCGATTGTATTTCTGAATAGTATGTTACACTTAGTTCACTGTTTTAAATACATCTAATTAAGAAAGTTAGGTGTTAGCATAAACTATTAGCAATCAATAATATTAAATTAAAGTTAAATACAAAACTAAAGAAAAAATAGGGTTAAATATAATTCAAAATATTTTGCTAACAATGTTAACTGTTTATGAATAATAAAATGTATTAACTAAGGAGTAGGATGGCACAGTTGTTAGTATGTTTTTTGTTTTGTTTCTTTTTCATAAATACAACAGTAGTACCTGATGTCTGAAGTGGAAATCTAATAAGTAAATTGATTCTTAAAAATGTAGAGAGCTTTGAAAAAAATATATTGGTGCTTTTAGATAATATATTTCAAGGATGTAACTGCTGTGCTACAGTACGTGCAGAATTTTAGAAATCAGTTTGTCAACAAAGTACACTGTTTAGGTTAGTTTAGAAGACAATGTACCAAAACAATATATGCTGTCTGGGTCATTAGAATTAGCTGAAAGTAACTGATAAGCTTTGAATAACAAATCTAGTTTTTCTTCTCTCGCTCTATGATGTAATCTGTTTTCTCTTAAAGAAAGGGGAAGTTTTAGAAGGGACCAAGTGCTGAACTTTTTTACAGCGCAACGTCTTATAAAAACCCTGTTCTGCTTGTAACAAATTGAGTCTCTGGTTGCACTTTGCGAAGTGGTAGCAGGGCTCCCAATATTGCAATATTGAAATAAAGACCTTACTCAGGTGAGAACTCTCTCTTGTGGCTTCCTTGATAGTTATATTTCCATGACATGTCTCAGTGGCTTTCAAAATTAAATTATGCATGCAAACCTGTGAACTAGAAAGATAACTAAGATACCCATCCATTTATAATGGTGGCGAAGTGGTTAGCATTGCTATCTTGCAGTACTGGGGTCCTAGGATCAATTCCTGCCATCCTGTGTGTGGGGGTTTTACATGTTCTCTCTGGGTTACATGGTTTTTCTCCATATGTGTGATATGACTCCCTCTCGCACTCCGAAACATACTGGTAAGTTAATTGGTTTATGGGAAAACTGGCCCTGGTGTGTGTGTGTTTGTGTCTGTCTGTCCTGTGATGGACTGGCGCTATGTCCAGGGTCCGTTGCTTACTGGGATAGGCTCCAAATCCTCTGTACTGGATAAAGAGATTAGAAATGGATGGAAGTAAAGGCACTGTGTGGATGGAACTATACACAGTGTTAGAAACCCACGATGAAATGGCAGCATCTCACTGAGAATAAAATATTTAATAGTGCTGGCTTAAGGAAACAGCCTTTCCACCTCTCTTGCACATCAGTATCCATACCTAGTTATTTAAACAAATTGCCTCTAATTATAAACATCTTAATATGCTGGCTCTGTGGATCCGCATCAGCTATGTTTGCCCATTCCTTCAATTCATGTGCATCCAACACACAGTTCAATGCCAGCAACTACACATAATCTAAAATACAATCCTTATTTCAGTATCTATGTAAACATATAGTCTGTTAACTTCATCATCTTCATCAAAAGTATGCCTAACCCCATTAGGAAGTGTTCTTGTTATAAGTGTATTCCTCAGCTTTCCCCAAATTATCTTCTTCTTGCCAACATCTCTAGTCTTTTATCCTGCAATAACTCAGCCAACACTTAAATCTCCAAAAGCTGCTTGTGTTAATTTCTTTAAATCACAAATATCATGTGTAAATACTGGCCATGTAATACTCTGCATTGTGGAATAATAGTTTATTTTAAAGGGAACTAGAGAAATCAAGAAAGGCTTTTTTTCTAGAATTAATAAATGCACATCCTGTTCACTGGTGAAATTAAATCCACACTGAGCAATCTTCAATATGTTCAGAATATGACAGCAAGAATCCTATCAGGGATGCATTACACCTGTTTTCAAGTCCTTGCACTGGTTACCTATCAGATTTCGAGTCAACTTCAAAATCCTTATCCTCCTTATACAGATGCAGCCATTCAAAGTGCGCGTTACAGACACGTACCGCAGGTGGCGTCGCTCAGTGTGACGCAAGATGACGCGTGGCACCGCAGTACGTGATTGGTTGACCAACAGGGGCACTCGTGGTTCGTTGGTTTGTCGTAGAAAGACTTACAGTACAGTAAACGTCTTTGCTGTGCCCGTTGTAGATATTGAATTTTACCACTGAAGGGAAATCTTAGTAGCTGAGCATAAAAAGAATAGGAGCATACTGTAACGCGTGTGAAGGCCATAAATGATATTAATTTTGGAACATAGACATACAGTATATAGCTTTTCTTGGTACTTTAAAGAAAAATATACACACCAGTATTCCATTTCTCCCTAACGATTTTAAGCATCGAAGTATTTAACTAGCATGTGAAATAGCGTGTGAAAAAGTGGTAGTTTTAAGCTTTTCTGCTAATATAATATGGAATCGCGTATCTAAAGAATTTAATAACGGTATTCGTATGCTGCGACAGGGCTGTGTAGGGCTGTTTCGCCTGCCTGTTCATGCGTGCTGTCTTGTAGCCGACTGGTCTAGGTGCGTGACTACCAGCTGGCAGGTTGTGTGTTCGAATCCAGCTGGTGCTAGACTCTTCTTTTAACAAACATTTCTTCGAAAAAATAGAATAGCAATATTATGGACAATCAATTGACTTTTATATTTCAAAATATCGCAACATGATCGATATTTGCGATATTTTGAACATATCTTCCCTTCTGACAGTGGCTCCTGCTTCTATTGTGTGTGTGTGTGCAACAGAGTAAATTTTTATAGAGAAATGGAGGCTGGACAGTATGCGTTACAATATAAACATTTATATTGATTTAAATCGTGTTCTGATTTAAATCGCAAACGCGTGTTTAATTATATGTGTTTTTTAATCATAATCAGGCTAATGCAACATAAATTGATACAGTATCTTTGTCTTCTAAGTATCTTAATAAACTTTCAGCATAGCTTTCTACCCGTCAAGATTTATATTTCTTGGGATTTTGGGATCAAATGTGGAAGGATTAGATTATAATCGTTTTTATTTGTCAAATACGTGATTGTATTTCTGAATGTTATGTGACACCTACAGCAGTTCACTGCTTTAAATACATCGAATTAAGAAAGTTATGTGTAGCACTTTAGAACTTTTTTCTGAACCAGGGAAAATCTGATCATGTTTCTCTATAACAATAATAAAAAACTTTATTTTACATATCGCCTTTAAAAGTGGCATCTCAAAGCAATACAGTAGATCGAAAAACAGTTAAAAGGGACCAAATTAAATACCAGACAATCGCAAACGCGTTTTCAATAAAATTATTTTATTCATTCAGCAGTTTGTGAGAGGGACATCCAGCAGGGAGAGACACACACACCGGTTTTCATTGACAAAATTGTTTTTTTTCAATTCCTCTTGTCTAACAGGAATGTTTTGTTTGTGGACAGACTGTTAGACAAGAGGAAAAGACCGCCTCCTCCTACGAAGCATTAATCGCGTATCTAAGGAAAATTGCAGTATACCTTTGTTCATGCACATCATTATACAGTACAGTATCTCAATTTGTATTTCGATTAAAAAAAATCGTTTGCCCAGCCACTACTGTTGTTATTGTTTTTATCCTGTAAAGCGTTTCCTTTTTCTGCGTTTTCCATTTCCTTTTTCTGATCACTCGCTTTCTGGATACACATCTCACCTGTCCTGTTCTTTGTTTTCCTGGTTTGCTGATTATGCCTGCTGCGGTCCACTCCTACCCTCACACCTAAAGAATACTATTTTAAATTTCTTGGCGCAGTTCATTAACCCTTGTATGTGCTGTCCGCGCCGAAAATGCAATTAAAAAAAAGTCAAAAAACGCGCTCAAAATACAATTTATAGCTTAATAAGATACACTCCACAGGCAAATTTAATTGTGTGTTAGTTTCCTGACTCCCATTATTTAAACTGCGACACTGATCATTCATCTCTAAATAAACTTTATTTTATATAGCGTTTTATGCGAATAGGTAATTAGATTGCTCATAAACCTAATCTCTTTTTCTACATAAACACAGCGTGATTGCTCTCTGAAAATGCTTTTCCTTTATTTTTAAAGTAGGCTCAGATTTCAACTATAGATCGTATTATTATAAACTTTCTTGGAAAAATGTATTTTATGTAAACCATGTTTGCTATTAATTTATTTAGGGCTAAAATACGTTCATTGTCTTCCAATCGAGTCGAGTTGACATTGGAAGCCTGCCACACCCGGACTGTTAAACCAACGCATTAGCACGTCAAAGCCCGTATTGGTATTGAGCCAGTATTGTCTTTAGTATTCCCCCCCTCTCCCCTCAATTCAATTCAATTCAAGGTGTTTTATTTGCATGACAGATGGGTACAAGCAGTGTTGGGTATGTATGTTGTAATGCTTTCGGCAGACAGGCACTGTGTAAGAGCCGGCGCACCAGAGGAGCGCACTGAGGGAGCGTCTGCATTTATAACTTAGTTTTTAAAATTAGTCAAGCAATATGAAGCATCTCCTTTTACGTTTAAGTCCCTTAAATACATTGAGCACAGCTTTCTCATCACTTAAGATTGCTTTTGATACCATCCTTACACAAAGCAGAAGGGAGATCTTAGTGCCTGAGCATAAAAAGAATAGGAGCATACTGCAACGCGTGTGAAGTCCATAAACGATATTAATTTTGGAACTTAAACATACAGTATATGGCTGGTCTCGGTACTTTAAAGAAAAAAATACACACCGGTATTCCATTTCTCCCTAAACATTTTAAGCATCGAAGTCTTTAACTAACGCGATACCGGAGTCAACAAGCATACTTTTAGAATTTGATTAAAAGGGAATATAATATGGAATCGCATATCTCAAGAAATTAATAACGATATAATTATATTCATGTTGCAAAAGAACTGCAACGGACATAAAAACTCCCTTGCTTTTAACAGAGCGTTCCATAATTTCTAACTACGAAAATGCCAGGTGAAAGGATTTGTAAACATATTTTGTTAAAGCGAGTCAGTTTTTTCCGCAACACATAAAAGACATTTTTCCAAGAAAGTTTAGCCTTTGTCACTAATGAAACCACTAAATAAAGACATAAATCTAGAAATCTTAAGATTTGTTTTATTTAATGTTGGTAGCAGGATGAACTGTCAGAGTGTATATTTTGTCGCAGAGTTGCTGCAAGATGTTAACAGTGAAAAAGGTATTTAGAAATGAGTTATTTCAAGATGAAAATTTTCAGAATAATTGCAAATCTAGCAGGATAGAGAAAGCACAGAAAACTGGCAGTTAGATTGATCAGACTAGTATGAAAAGTCATTTAGCAAAGGGAATGAGAAGAGTGACAAACTAGTATACTTTAGATCTTTTTAAATCTGATCATGTTTCCCTATAACAATAATAAAAAACTTTATTTGATATATCACCATTAAAGGTGGCATCTCAAAGCAATACAGTAGATGTAAAAACAGATAAAAGGACCACAGATTACAAAGTAAATGCATATAAGAAAGACAAGCAGTTAGAGGTGCTACCAAAATTAGAAAATGAAGCAGATACAGACACTAAGTCTTCTGAAAAGAAAGGTTCTGAGGTTAGATTTAAACTGGCCCTGGTGTGTGTGTGTTTGTGTCTGTCTGTCCTGTGATGGACTGGCGCTATGTCCAGGGTGTATTCTGCCTTGTGTCCGTCGCTTACTGGGATAGGCTCCAAATCCTCTGTACTGGATAAAGAGATTAGAAATGGATGGAAGTAAAGGCACTGTGTGGATGGAACTATACACAGTGTTAGAAACCCACTATGAAATGGCAGCATCTCACTGAGAATAAAACATTTTATAGGGCTGGCTTAAGGAAACAGCCTTTCCACCTCTCTTGCACATCAGTATCCATACCTAGTTATTTAAACAAATTGCCTCTAATTATAAACATCTTAATATGCTGGCTCTGTGGATCCGCATCAGCTATGTTTGCCCATTCCTTCAATTCATGTGCATCCAACACACAGTTCAAAGCTAGCAACTACACAAAATCTAAAATATGAGCTCTACTTGCCACTTACAATACCAACAGTACCAGCTAACTTTAGTAGTGACATTTTCATGGATCTTTTTAACAATAAAATTTACAACATCAGACTTCAGACACAATTAAACAGGGCTCAAAAAAGTCTGGTACAAACATTTTCAGCATGGAATAAACCTTTACTTTAATGGTATAAACCTTAAATGGATTCATATTCTCAATAAGATTTGGTGCTCAGTAACATGACTTAGAAAATGACAGAAGACATACGTATCATGCTTATCCTTCTATTTTTCATAATTGTAAACTCCTTAAGGCAGTTACATTTTCTCTGTTCTGACCTGGAGTTACAGAGAAATTTAAATTCTAATAAGAGATTTGTAATGAGGAAAGTCATACCAATCACTCATACCAGGATTTGCAATCACAATACAAATACTTTCTTTCTGTATGTGTTTATTTTGCAGTTTGAGTCTATGGCATTCCTTTGGGGGTCTATACTCCAAGGCATGACTTTTTTATGGGAACATGACATTTTTTTTAAAGTCTTTTAATGCAAGCTTCATATAAACCCTTAGCAGTGGTTACTGTCTGGAGCAGGTACTTGAATGGCACAGATTCATTGAAATGATTCAATTTCTTTTGAAAATATTTGGGATAATACATATTCCAGAAATCACAGCCGTTGAATTATCCAGAAATTAATTTCTCTCAGGGTGTATTTAACCCCTCATGGATGGCATTGTATGAAATGAGTTTGAAGTTCCCCATTTGCCTCTATTATGAGATGCTGTGGACACTATTTTATACATTTTAGGAGTGTCCATAGGAAGGTATGTTCTAGAAAGAGTGAACTTCTGTTTTGCCATTATTTTTAATAGGGGCGTTACATGTTTACACTTGGTGCTCCTACTAGAGGAGAGGATATGATTAATCTAGGCTTATCACAGAAACTGAAACACATCTGGTTGGTGAGTCTACTGTGGGTAAAATGTTACTGGTACCGCATGTTGTAAAGCTCGGTATTTTCTCTCTTGGCCTGACTTTTTTTAATGTCTGAGTGTTAGAATCCATGTTGTTGCTGGTAAGGGAATGGTAGGTGCTGTGATTGACACAGTCAAAGCCTTGTACAGAGATACCATTGTAGCTGTTTGACAGTATTTTAGATGCCCTTAGTTAAAAGCATGGGAGGAAGTACTGCCAAGGGAAGGGGGGGGAGCAAGGATTTTTTCTTTGAGTTTGTGAGGTTATTTTTTGTTATATTGTGTTTCAGAAAGCAAGAAAATAAGATTTACTGTATGATAAAAAGAGAAAGAGCTGGAGTAGATCCTCAGATCAGTTTGCTACCAGCAATCAAACAAAAAAATGGAAAGAATTGTCTCCTCCTGATTGGAACCTTTCTTACTGTCTTATTATAATTTATCAGGCTACCTTTTAATTTCCACTGAGAGAAGGAAGTCACTTGTCATGCAGCTATTTTATTCTTCATTGCACAATATGCTCTAAGTTAGCAAATGAAACATGAAATAAATCAAGAATACGATTAACATGAATGTATAAACATCCAAACTATACTTTATCACATTTAATTATTGGGTTAGCTTTTTATTGAGCCAAAATGTTATAAATGTGTGAACGTCTGTAAAATGGAAATATTTATATTTTTCTCTTTTCTGTTACCTGCCTGACAGCATTTTGTATCCCATTCAGTATATTACTGAAAAATATTAGACCCAACCTAAAGAATTCATGGGGGTAGTGGGACACAGTACTGCAAAGAGTCTCCTAAAGGGACAGAGCTATTAGTACTTATGTGTTTGAGTCTGGAGAATATAGTAAACTCTAAACATTAAGGGAATGCATGGAATCGGAAAATATAAATTGCATAGTACACAAGACTTAACTGGTTTTATTCTAGGAAAGCAGACAAGACTGAGTCATGGGACTCAGAGGATCCAAGGCTAGACTGAGTATAATAGGCTTCGGGCTTCTATTGTGACATCTACTGTAAATTACAAAAATGTTAAAAGTAAACAAAATAAAGTAACTAGAATGTGGTCTGAAATCACCCCTTTAGACACCCCTTTTACTTCACTGGAGTCAGATATGAAAGGCAATAGTCTCCCGTTCTGTCTGCTGTGTGTTGCAGCAGAGGGACTCCCTGCAGCTGAAAGGGGCAGAGTAACTTGCATGCCCTCTAGTACAGTTTACACATGCACGACTTTAAAAGCTAGCAAGACAGGTTTCGATTCACATTAGCTGGCGAGCCTTGTTAAAAAACGAATGATAATGTAACATGCCACTGTTCATGAACAAAGTTATACTGAGATTTCCTAAGATACGTGATTAAAAAATAAATAAATAAAAATTTGAATCTCCTGCGGAACACATTCCATAAGAATCAGCGGTTTTACAGTATATATCGCCTTTAAAGGTGGCTTCTCAAAACGCTTTACGGGATAAAAACAACCAGAACAGCAGCAACAACAATATTGTATTTCGTTGCATTTTGAAAACCAAGTAATAACTTAACTATACAGTACGTGCAAACGTTTCGTATGTTGCTGTCGTGAATGCCTGCGTACCCATAAGTATTTTATTTGCCTTGAGTCTGTCTACAGTATCTCTGTCCCACTACCCCCCTCTCTCCCTCAATTCAATTCAATTCAAGGTGTTTTATTTGCATGACAGATGGGTACAATTCTTGTTGGGAATGTATACTTTGATATTTACACCCGGCGCGGCACCGAGGGAGCGTCTGCATTTATAACTTGGTTTTTAAAATTAGTCAAGCAATATGAAGCATCTCCTTTAACTTTTAAGTCCCTTAAATACATTGAGCACAGCTTTCTCACCATCCTTACACAAAGCAGAAACTGTCCGATGACTCACAGTACAAGTGGAAAGATTACAGATTTTAATCGTCTTTAATTTTGCCTGTGGAGTGTATCTTATTAAGCTATAAATTGTATTTTGAGCGCGTTTTTTGACTTTTTTTTAATTGCATTTTCGGCGCGGACAGCACATACAAGGGTTAATGAACTGCGCCAAGAAATTTAAAATAGTATTCTTTAGGTGTGAGGGTAGGAGTGGACCGCAGCAGGCATAATCAGCAAACCAGGAAAACAAAGAACAGGACAGGTGAGATGTGTATCCAGAAAGCGAGTGATAAGAAAAAGGAAATGGAAAACGCAGAAAAAGGAAACGCTTTACAGGATAAAAACAATAACAACAGTAGTGGCTGGGCAAACGATTTTTTTTAATCGAAATACAAATTGAGATACTGTACTGTATAATGATGTGCATGAACAAAGGTATACTGCAATTTTCCTTAGATACGCGATTAATGCTTCGTACGAGGAGGCGGTCTTTTCCTCTTGTCTAAAAGTCTGTCCACAAACAAAACATTCCTGTTAGACAAGAGGAATTGAAAAAAAACAATTTTGTCAATGAAAACCGGTGTGTGTGTCTCTCCCTGCTGGATGTCCCTCTCACAAACTGCTGAATGAATAAAATAATTTTATTGAAAACGCGTTTGCGATTGTCTGGTATTTAATTTGGTCCCTTTTAACTGTTTTTCGATCTACTGTATTGCTTTGAGATGCCACTTTTAAAGGCGATATGTAAAATAAAGTTTTTTATTATTGTTATAGAGAAACATGATCAGATTTTCCCTGGTTCAGAAAAAAGTTCTAAAGTGCTACACATAACTTTCTTAATTCGATGTATTTAAAGCAGTGAACTACTGTAGGTGTCACATAACATTCAGAAATACAATCACGTATTTGACAAATAAAAACGATTATAATCTAATCCTTCCACATTTGATCCCAAAATCCCAAGAAATATAAATCTTGATGGGTAGAAAGCTATGCTGAAAGTTTATTAAGATACTAAGAAGACAAAGATACTGTATCAATTTATGTTGCATTAGCCTGATTATGATTAAAAAACACATATAATTAAACACGCGTTTGCGATTTAAATCAGAACACGATTTAAATCAATATAAATGTTTATATTGTAACGCATACTGTCCAGCCTCCATTTCTCTATAAAAATTTACTCTGTTGCACACACACACACAATAGAAGCAGGAACCACTGTCAGAAGGGAAGATATGTTCAAAATATCGCAAATATCAATCATGTTGCGATATTTTGAAATATAAAAGTCAATTGATTGTCCATAATATCGCTATTCTATTTTTTCGAAGAAATGTTTGTTAAAAGAAAAGTCTAGTACCAGCTGGATTCGAACACACGACCTGCCAGCTGGTAGTCACTCACCTAGACCAGTCAGCTACAAGATAGCACGCATGAACAGGCAGGCGAAACAGCCCTACACAGCCCTGTCGCAGCACACGAATACCGTTATTAAATTCTTTAGATACGCGATTCCATATTATATTAGCAGAAAAGCTTAAAACTACCACTTTTTCACACGCTATTTCACATGCTAGTTAAATACTTCGATGCTTAAAATCGTTAGGGAGAAATGGAATACTGGTGTGTATTT
The DNA here is from genome assembly GCF_055471065.1 of Atractosteus spatula. Taxonomy (NCBI): domain Eukaryota; kingdom Metazoa; phylum Chordata; class Actinopteri; order Semionotiformes; family Lepisosteidae; genus Atractosteus; species Atractosteus spatula. The sequence continues at coordinate 324,194 of NW_028296719.1, read as the reverse complement.
TTCCTTTAAAGTGCCGATTCCTGGAATCTGACAGGCTGACACCCCTCTGAAGTGGTTCCATAAAATCTGGTATACGGAAAAGAAAGCGTTGATAAATACAAGTGTCTTTTAATACACTCTTTGCTGTGCTCTTGAGGATCCTTGTGATATTTTAAGCTCTAGTTGAATGATAGGTGTCGCATTTTAAATCATTTTCGTAGTTAGAAATTATGAAACGCCCTGTTAAAAGCAAGGAAGTTTTTATGCCCGTTGAAGTAAAACAAAATGCCTGACAAAGTATGGCTTGGACAGATTCCAAGTGCTTGTACAAATGTGCTAAAGAAATTATACTTTGAGTATACAGCTTGTCCAAAGTCATCCATTATTAATACTATTAGTAATATCTTCAGTAAAGGCTTTGATGCATAAATATTTCTGATAAAGGTAGGTTGTGTACTTTTGTCCAACTGAGCAATCTTGCTTTCATAAAATATACCAACATTTTAATGACTGATGATTAACATGCTGTAATACACAGTTCAAAATTAAAGGCTCAAATGCTGTACATGAGAGGTTAAGCTCCCCCTGGCGGTTTTACAAGGCGACGCCGGATAGTTAACCACGTGACACCACGCTAACTGCGTCATACTGCGTGATACTGCGACACGCCCACCGGGGTATGCCGCGAAATACCTCACTCATTTTGAATGGCTGCATCTGTATACTGTCCTACAACTGTTATTATTGATCACCGAATTATTGTACTTGACATGACTTCATTCAGCCTTTCCTGAACGTCTATGACAGGCAGAGAGAGTGCTGTTTCTGGTGCGATCTTTTGCAGCTGACATTTCACTGTTTTAAACGAACAAGAAATTAGATTGCTCATAAATCAGTTATTCTATATAAACACAGCGTAATTGCCCTCCGAAAATCCTCTTTTTCTTGTTCGTTTTAGAGACCTTGATCGAAACTGATTTTAGATGTCAGAAAGGATTTATTTTCTCTGTATTTCCTACATTGCTTTGTCGAGATTTTAACTTTATATCTAACTTTATATCTAGGCTCAGATTTCAACTATAAATCGTACAGTAATTAATAGCAGTAAATACTGATGTTTTGCGCCCTCTTACCACAAAAATATATGTTTTGTAGTTGGGATTAACTTTATTTCGTACGCGTAGCTACTCCGATTCGGACACCGAACAGTTAAAGATGGCGGCAAATCAGACACCCAGAGGGGGGGCGTCTTCTCGCCTCCATAACTAAAATGCCAAATAGGAGTGGCTTAAGCGACATACACAGTCGTGTAACTGACAGTTTGAGGTAGCCTATCGTGTAAATTTCGCTTTGTTGCTGATAGGTTAAGCTTTCGAAACTCTGCCCCAAAGTCATGTGACTGATTTTTCGCCCTGTTTCGTTGGTTAAACGCAATGATCACATGCACCACCATGGTAACTGGGATGTGTAGTTTTTAATTCCGTTTGAATTATAACTGTACGTACTGTCTTCATATTTGGCCAGGGCTTTAAAGAGAAGGCGCGCCAAAAAATTTCGGTGCCGTCGTCTCCGCTTTAAAGGTACCCCCGTGCTGGAAGAATTTGACCTCGGAACGTTTGCCCAGCGTAGTTATAGTGGACATAAAAACAAGAGTTTGCTGGCATTATATCCTAGAAGACACAGACCGGCACCAGACCGGTAAATGCTTGATGAACTAGGGATTGGACAGTTTCCAAGTGCTTGTACAATCGATGGAAATGTTCAAATAAATGTGCAAAAGAAATAAACACAATAATCATTTATTTCTTTATCATATTAGCTAGCTAATATCCTCTCTTTGCTAGTTAGTGGCTGTGTTTCTGCGTTGGGTAGCAACGGGTGACTGTTCTCAGGCGGAAGATGCAAACAGCTTAATTTTCGGGTTAAATAATTTTTAAAAATTAAAATTCATTCTATACAGCAATCACATATTTGGGTACCGTTTCATACAACTTTCATGCTTAAAATGTTTAGGGAGAAATGGAAGACTGGTGTGTATTTTTTCTTTAAACTATCAAGACCAGCCATACACAGTACAGTTTATGTACATACAGTAATGTTTATGTTCCTAAATTAATATCGTTTATGACCTTCAGATGCGTTATGCTCCTCTTCTTTTTATGCTCAGCTACTAAAATTTCCCTTTAGTGGTACAATTCCATATAAATATTCAAAACTAAGCAGATTGAAATGTGCACAGTAAAGACATTAGATGATTAAATCTTTTCACTACCAACCAATGCACCACGAGTGCCCCTGTCGGTCATTTTGGCCAGCCAATCACTTACCGCGGTGCCCTACGGTGCCCTGCGGGTTGGTTACTGTACCACGGGTTTTTACCGCTCATTTTGAATGGCTGCATCTGTAGGTTGTCTCTCGCAGTGTTCAGGAATTGCATTCCGAAACTGAGTCAGATCAAAAGTTGTAAGAAAAGCACCTATGGTGTCGGTTCGAACAGCTTTATTGATTCGATGTTAAAGGCCGGAAATGGGGCACAAGACAAGCGACCGCAAAAAGCGTCGCCATCTGCTTCCAGCTGCAAAATGCCGTTTGCGGACGCTGAAGCATTTGAACTTGAACTTTATTGCCATATGTAACCGGTACTGGTACAATGGAATTCTTACTTACAGAAGGTCTCTCGATTGTAAAACAAGTGTAAAAAACAAGACAAAGTGCAAACAGTGCATCAAGACAATGTACAAACAAACAATAGACAATGTGCAAGTAAACATGTAGACATTTCTTTCCAAGGCAGCGGGTACAAGCGATCTCGCGTTTTAAAACCACCAGGAAAAGCAGAAAGGCACTTTTCCTTGCTTGCGCCAGCACACAACGACGTGAGGAGGACACCGTAGTCGGCAGGAATCAAACCTGCGCGGGGAGACCCCAATGGATTTCTAGTTCATCGTCTTAACCACTCGGCCACGACTACAGCGAGCACCGCCGTTGCTGCGTTCTTGCTACAATCTCACATGGATCGCGAGACGCCGGCGGAAACATTTTTCAAAGTCGTTCTCCATTAAAAAAAAAACCTTTCCAAAATACAAGCCTTGCAGACAGACACGCCTCAGAGGACTTAAGGGTGGCTTCATGTGGGAATGATAAAGTCTCCCCGTCCGGACAGGAAAATGGCACTTTGTTAGACACAAAGAAACAATCAACAACAGACAAATGTCCACAAGCATTTAAGAAGCCGCACCATGTTCTTGCTACAATCTCACACGGATCGCGAGACGCCGGCGGAAATCTTTTTCAAAGTCGTTCTCCGTTAAAAAAAAAAACCTTTCCAAAATACAAACCTTGCAGACAGACACGCCTCAGAGGACTTAAGGGTTGCTTCATATGGGAATGATAAAGTCTCCCCGTCTGGACAGGAAAATGGCACTTTGTTAGACACAAAAAAACAATCAACAACAGACAAAAGTCTACAAGCATTTTAGAAGCCGCACTTGAAATAGCTCTTACATTCGTGTTAGACGCAGGAATCGCCTTTTTATTGACGCTCTTACAAACGCCATGGAAAGCAAAACAAAGCAAAGCAGAGCAGAACAAAACGAACAAAATAAAACCCTCATGTCCTGCACTTGAATATAATGCCGTTACGTGCCGAAGCGGTATTGGACGTCATCCTAGCACTGCAACCCGGGGCGTACGGTATATGGGAACGAGCACACGTCACGAATCGTCTCTAATCACTCCCTGCACTGTAAGGCGCCTTGAAGCGTGCACCCTCAACATTCATCTTTGCGCATCTGTGAAAGGTAAACTCTTGAGCAAACTCTGAACCAGACTTTCAAACTCCAGCTAGAATTAGGGGTAGCATTCCCACGCTACTTGAACACTTTGTTTACGCTCAGTGCTGGATTTTGGGAACTTTAGGATGAGTGGGACTTTTCTCCTATCTGTCAATTCGTTTTGTTTTGGAGACTCTTGGCTGTCTGTGTTGTATAGTGCAGCGTGAAGAAAACGTTTTCGAAAACTGTGCCGGCTCAAAAGTTGTAAGAAATCCTCTCCAGCTCTTTTAAGTCTCTTCAGTTTTGTCATTTAAAGTGAAACTAGATGTATAACTGGAGCCTCACTTATGCAAATGGTGAGGCTCCAGTTCGACATCTAGTTTCACTTTATATGACAGAAGTACATCAGACTGCGCCGGACTGGGGGATCACTTCCGGTTATTTTGACCATCTTAAACATTTGAAATCCTCCCCTAGGCAATTGTGACACTTCATCTTGGCTCCACCTAGGACACTCTTCAATCTTCCATCACTTCTCTCTTCTCCCACAACACTCTCGTCTGTCGGCAGTATGTGGCATCTTTGCATTACCACCAATCTCACCACAGCAAGCAAGCAAGCAACGGGTTTTGGCAAGACAGGAGGAGACTGCCTGGCCCAAACGGGGACTGAACCCGCGACCTTGGCGTTACTAGCACCACGCTCTAACCAACTGAGCTAACAGGCCTCGTGCCCGCTGTCCTCTCTGTGCTGCAAAAAATGGAATTCAGGGAAGTTTCTTTTGTCCTTCTTTGAATAGAAAGCCCTGCGATTCAGTGTACGGGCTTTCTCGTGCTGTTTAATGGTTCTTGTAACCCAAATCCTACACTGGCCTGAAGTGCCCCCCCATTTCACAGCATTTTTCAGCTGATTTCAAATGTACCTAAAGGAGAAGCATTATTGAAGACCATCAATTACCAAGAGCTTTTGTCAAAGGTTTTGGTGGTCACTTTTAATGACCACAGAGAGCTATGACCTCGGTTTTACATCTCATCCAAAAGACAGCGCCTTTTTACCACACAGCGTCTCCGTCACTATACTGGGGCATTGGGACCCGCACAGACCTCAGGGTGAGCGCCCCACCGCTGGCTCCATTAACACCGCTTCCAGCTGTAAGCTTTGCTTTTCCCTGTAGTTCACCCTCATCCGGGTACTGACCTGGCTCACAGCTTCTAAGCTTCAGTGGGTTTTCAGTTGCGAGTTGAAAGGGGATGCAAGTGATGGAGCCGCTCGCTGCAAAAGCCACTGCATTGGCCGGGAATCGAACCCGGGCCTCCTGCGTGGCAGGCGAGAATTCTGCCACTGAACCACCAATGCACGCTGTAAGGGTCTCCGAAAAAGACGCTTTTTTACCACTCTGTGCTGGATGTTGGGTCCCAAGGGAACTTCTGGACGAGTGAGAATTTTCTGCTATCGAAATTTGGTTTCGGAGACTTTTGGCAGCCTACAGATGCAGCCATTCAAAATACGCGGGCGATACACATTATTTTATAGTCTACCGCAAGCTACCGGTAAATACCGCGAGTTACCGTAAATTCTCCTATAATACGACAAGCAAAATAATAGTATCCGGAATTTCCGCAAGGTGGAGCTAATAAAGCTCAACCTCTCATGTTTGAGCTGTGGCCATCAAAGTCTTTAACGAAGATATTACTAATAGTATTAATAATGAATGACCTTGGACAAGCTGTAAGTGTAAACTCAAAGTATTGCCCTGGTCAACATTCTTTTTTTCATTGACCGTCTTTGTAAAAGTAACACCACAGCATTTCGCAATCACGCATTTGTTTCCAATCATGCAAAGTACAGTAATTTTTGAGAATCGATTCACCATGCCTTTCACATGCTCATAAAAGAGATTGATTTAGGAACATAAACATATTACCGTATGAAAACTGTACTGTATACAGTATGTATATGTATATTTAATGTCTTAACTGTGCCCGTTTAAGTATTGAATATTCATATCTAATTTTACCACTGAAGGGAAATCTTAGTAGCTGAGGATAAAAAGAATAGGAGCATACTGCAACGCGTGTGAAGGCCATAAACGATATTAATTTTGGAACATAAACATACAGTATATGGCTGGTCTCGGTACTTTAAAGAAAACATACACGAAACATGGTTTCATTATGACCAGAATCGGTCTTGAGATATTTTTAACTTGATTTACAGTATTTGAGAGGTATGTCTTAACACCGATACTACAGTGCTTAAGTACTGCTCACGTATATGTTTCTAGGTTTATATTATGCATTTCATATGGTCAAATTACTTTTGAGCAACTAATAAGAAGCGCGAAACGGTATGCGTTTTAGTTTCGTTTTGTGCTGGGACCCGTGGATTGATTAGAGATATCAAGTACATACAAGTCATTTTTTAAATGTTGTAGTTCGTCTTGAAAAAATGTTACGAGTACATCATCTATCAACAATTACACAGGTTCTGTTTCCATATTGCGGATTTTGGTTACGTAATATTATTTTCTAGATTTCACGTTGTGAATATATGATTTGGGCAAACAGAGCCGCAAAGAAGTACATTATGGGTTGTTGTTGTTTTTTTTGCAGTTTTATCTAGAACAAGCGATGCTTAAATCTTTGTCTGATTCTTGTGAAACTATCCACACGACAGTTACAGTACCTAGGAGTTGACTTCAGTGATGTCACTGATGGGATGTTTCTAAAAATCCATCCTCTGTAAAACGTCTTCTCTAGTTGTCCTGCATATGTATTCGCTAATGAAGCTGTGTGTTCTGAGCCTGGATCTCTACATTTCTGTATGAACCAGCTTAGAGGGCTAAAGACAGCTTGTGTTTAAATTGAGTGTAAGGCAATTTATGCTTCTAAAGTCATGGTCAGCATTTATTATTGTACTGTGCTGTAAACTTGTTCTGTGCCTAGTCACATTATTTTATAGCGTTTTTATAGTGTTATCAAATCCGGTGGCGCTGTGTGTTAGTTTCCTGACTCCCATGTCACATGGTCTGTGATTGAAACCTGTGAAACTGGTTTAATTCGTCACAGCCAGCACTCCGGCAGAGAGGGGGTTGTGCTCGTAAAGTAGAAGCAGGCGAGATTTCCAGCGAAAGACACCTCCCCCCCACCCTCATACGATTCAGATTGTATTACAGCATTGTAATTACACATTGTAATTGTATTACACATTGTACACATGCTTAAAAGAGAAGAGAGAAAACGCAAGCCTTCTTCAGGTGTGAGGGTCTTCTGCTCAGAATGAAACGCTAAAATGTAATGTAGGCTCTGAATGGGTTCAATTATGATTTGGGCTTGATTAAGGTCGCTGCCTTTCATCTAAAACCCTACTTGAATCCTTCGAAACTAAAAATCAGTGTTTGTGAGTTCTAAATAAAGAGGTATCCAGGTAACAGTGAAACGGGCGGACAGTCTGGGGAGATCGCCCGTTTTCCATGTAAATAGTTCCCTGGTTCCGCACCCCTTGGTGTTTCTCTCGCTCTCTCTCGGGTCACCTGATCATTAGCTCGAAAGATTTCAGTGCTTTGTGTATATTCTAATGGTAGTGGGGGCAGGGTGTGTGCGAACAGGTTTGGTTGAAATTGCATTGGAGATCTATGTTCTTCACACCTGAAACATTTTCTCTGAAAGCATTTTCTTCGCTGTTTAACCGATCTTGTTACAGCATGTTACAGTTTACTATTATTAACCATATTAATTTTAAGTGCTTAATGCCATTTTTTGACCAGGCACGAATATTCTTAAGTCCATATCTTCGCAAGGGAATTGCGAATTGCAATACTAATTAAATTAAAACTACTAACTACTAACTAATACTAATTAAAACAAACCAGAAACGTGTTGTTCTGTCTAATGACATTACAAGTGGAAAGATTACAGATTTTAATCGTCTTTAATTTTGTTACGTTATACATTTTAGAAACGTTTCATCCATACAAACACCACAAAACTATTTTCGATTGTATTTCTGAATAGTATGTTACACTTAGTTCACTGTTTTAAATACATCTAATTAAGAAAGTTAGGTGTTAGCATAAACTATTAGCAATCAATAATATTAAATTAAAGTTAAATACAAAACTAAAGAAAAAATAGTGTTAAATATAATTCAAAATATTTTGCTAACAATGTTAACTGTTTATGAATAATAAAATGTATTAACTAAGGAGTAGGATGGCACAGTTGTTAGTATGTTTTTTGTTTTGTTTCTTTTTCATAAATACAACAGTAGTACCTGATGTCTGAAGTGGAAATCTAATAAGTAAATTGATTCTTAAAAATGTAGAGAGCTTTGAAAAAAATATATTGGTGCTTTTAGATAATATATTTCAAGGATGTAACTGCTGTGCTACAGTACGTGCAGAATTTTAGAAATCAGTTTGTCAACAAAGTACACTGTTTAGGTTAGTTTAGAAGACAATGTACCAAAACAATATATGCTGTCTGGGTCATTAGAATTAGCTGAAAGTAACTGATAAGCTTTGAATAACAAATCTAGTTTTTCTTCTCTCGCTCTATGATGTAATCTGTTTTCTCTTAGAGAAAGGGGAAGTTTTAGAAGGGACCAAGTGCTGAACTTTTTTACAGCGCAACGTCTTATAAAAACCCTGTACTGCTTGTAACAAATTGAGTTTCTGGCTGCACTTTGCGAAGTGGCAGCAGGGCTCCCAATATTGCAATATTGAAATAAAGACCTTACTCAGGTGAGAACTCTCTCTTGTGGCTTCCTTGATAGTTATATTTCCATGACAATTTGGGGGCTCGTCCGGGATCACAAACCTGAGCGCGAACGGCTGCTGAAACTCCATCCGGACCCGGACAATTTTAGCAAATTGGACGAACCTCGGAGGATAAACTGTTTATCCTTCCAGAGACGCGTCTGGAGAATTGGCAGTTGTCTGACGTCAGTAAGTGATCCTTTAAAATTAATAGTTTGAGAAGCGAGCCACAGGGGTGTTCTCACGCGGGTTTGATGAGTCCAGGACTCATATAAAGAACTTATCTTAACACAGACGTGTGGTTTTTGCTCTGCGGAGTAGTTAATGTGATAAGGTTCTAAGTAAGGCACCGATCGGTAAAAATGGGAAATTAAAATTCAGAGACGAAAATGGGACCGAGCAGTCCAGCAAAAGTACATGTACGACAAATTCAGAGAAACAATTATAGCCTGGGTTAGAGTAAAAAAAAAAATTATGTTCATGAACTGTAAAGCTAGGGTAATAGGTGTAAGGGAACTTGCACATCATTTATATATGATAATTAGGGGCCCATAACTATGAAGTATATAACTATAACTATAACTATCTTTGTAAGTGAATCAGAATCGACAGAGGAAAGTTGAATTAGGAAAAAGAAGTTTCCTGAAGAAGGGGAAACTTAGAAGAGAAGGAGAAGAAAGGAAAGAAATTGAATTGGAAAACTTATGGAATGGAAAGAGGAATCACAGAAATAATGGGAAGCTTCAAAAAAGACTAGTCTTGAAAGTAAAGAACAGCAAGCTGCAGCTAAATTCATGGCCATGCGTACTAAAAAGAAAAAGTCTCCACCGAAATTAGAAAGCGGTCCGGAGCCAAAGCCTTTTCACTTGTTTGTGAAATGCCAATGTGCACTTTTCCAGGTCCAGAAGGAACTCCAGCATATGTACATTGACATTGGTCTCCTAGTGAATTATTTGCATTAGTTAAGTCTTTTCCTAAATTGCCTGATGACCGTAAAGAATTTAGAAGAAAGGCAAGCCTTGTTCTCGATTGTCTTAAGCCTAATTACAGTGACATAACCTTGTTGCTAGATCATATTGTTCCTAAAGGTTTACAACGTCCTCTAAAAAGGAGGAGGCAGATTGGCGGATACATGACCCAAATGATGAAGAAGTATCCATCTAAATTAAACCACACGGACATGGAGAGGAAAAGATAGGCGGACGCTTCTAAAAAGAGGTAAGGACTCCTCTTTTCTAAAAAGTCCCTTGTCCTCTCCATGTTGCTGTGGTGGGTTCAGGGTTTTCCTGAAGCTGAAGCAAGTACAACAGAAAAAATGAGTTAATGGTGTATGTGTTTTAGATGCCTGTTTTGTGAAGGTGGGGTAGAAAAAGAGGGATTTCTGAAGGAGTAGCGTCTCGCCCTGCCCGTGCGAAAAAATCCAGGTGTTGCATCCTGGTACACGACTGCAGTACGGCTGAAGGTAGTAACTAGAACTGTACTCGCAGAAGAGCCGAAAATGGTAACTCGATTCAACTGTGTATTTAAAGCCAGGATTTGGAACCTGGTCCGTGTTCCCGAATTGTGATAGTTCGTCAGTTTGTCTCGACTGGGGGATTCCGCGGGGCGCGTGGGAGACGTGAAAATGGTTTGGTGTGAAGAAAAAAAGTTTGATTAATCCAAAGTGAAACTTAAAAGAAATATTGACTGTCAGACGGAATTTAGGCTGAACAGGAATGTAGAAAAGTGTATGAACATTTGGATAAAAATAAACAATAGTTAGAGGAATATTTGAGAATTCAACAGAATATCATAGATGAGACGCAAAAATCCCTGATGGAAAAGCTAAAAGCAATGGCTGAACGAAAGGAAGTTATATATGCAGAAAAAGAAAAAGCAAAAGAAGAAATAGAACGCCTTGAGAGAGAATCTGGGAGAAGGGTGGGAATCAGTGTGGAGATTTTTGAAAGAGCATTACCCACCGAAAACTGATTAGAGAAAAGTAACAGCATGTCAGCAGAAGGAAGTGAGGATGTTTTCAGATTTTACAGAAAGGTTTATAGCTTTATGGATAGTATACTCGGGGTTAGCCGATGAAAAGGAAGTGAATGAAGATACTTCCACAGTAATAAAACAAATTTACTTGAGTGTGTTAAACCTGATGTTGCCAAGAATGTACAACTATGCTTTCCTGATATTACGGACAGCGGAGAGAGATTTGATTTAATAACTCGCGAAGCATGCATGCAGAAGTGCGAGCGCTGCAAATGGGAGGTAAAAAGACTCCCAAGGAGGAGAAAAGGGAGCCGCCAGTTTGTCGAAATTATTGTGCGACTTTCATGTTATACCGAGATATAAAACCCCAAAGACAAAACTACTAATAAGCTGGTGTGCAGTTACTAAAAAAAAGGTGTTTTTTGGAGAAATTGGAAGAAAGAGGCTTGAATTCACAATTAAAGAACATGTCAGAAGCTGAAACGAGAGCCGTGCGTGAACTAAAAGTTTTAATCTAGTAAACCCCTCTGTAGCCTTCCTAAATTTATCTCAGGATTGAAATAAAAGTGAAATAATCTTACAGTGTGCAGTAACTGGGGGACACAGGAGCACAGCTGTCCTACTTTTAGACTAAAACAGCATAAAAATGTGATATAAAGTTTTCTAACGGGTAACAGGAGGCTACAGGAGAAGGGGTGCAAGGGTTGTGTTTAAAGCAAATATAAGCTGTCACAGTCTGCTTGGGTAAAGATGTACAGTTTCAACTACTGATGTGGGTGGGGGACACCCCAGACCTATTTTAGGCCCAGACTGCAGCATTTTATAAGGAATTACTGCATGAAATAGCATTTATGTAAACTAACTTAATAGAGTTATGTGATATTGTGATTGTTTTACCTAATGAGGGAATCCATAAGGCCGGGCTACTCCAAGTACTGGATCTTGAAAAAAAAGGAGTATAAAACCAACTACATGATAAAGCCAGGGTGAATGCCTTCTCAGAACGAGCTTGTCTAGTGACGTATTGGTTTAAGGGGGGTAGTGCAGTCTAAAGACAAAATTGCCTTGACCCCTGCAGCAGAAACCGGTTTTGATGTTTTGAGACAAGCTTTCTTGCAGGCACTGGCCCTGGACTGGATTCCCTCAGACAGATCATCTGTATGTAATCTGTATGTAAGTGAAAGAAATGGGTTGTGAGCTGCTGTGCTGGTGCAGGAGCATGGAGATAGGCATCGTCTGGTGGGTTATTATTATTCAGGACCCCTTGATGCGGTGGCCAAGGGGCCGTGTTTATGTGTTGTGCAGGCTACCTGCCTGGCTGTATAAACTGTGAATAATCTGGTGTAGAACTAGCAGACCGAATGAAAATATTTAATTGAAACTTGTAAATATGCTAAATGGAAAATTGTAGCAATTTATATAGACTGTATATATACATTTGGTGGATGCCACAATTTTGGATGGCAGTGATGGAATAGGGATTTCCCCAACATGGCAGGGACTCCAGTTAAGAATGCTGGGTTTGTCTCTGAACTGTTAGAAGCTTTGCAGCTGCTTATTGAAGTAGCTGTGGTAAAGTGTAAATCACATAATAAAGAAATGTTTCCAGTAACTCGAGGGAACAACTTTGCAGATGCAGCTGTCAGGTGAGCAGTCCTGGTAGAGCAGGAGTCTGAGACCCCTGTGAGACCTCTGTTGGTGAAAAGGGGACAGCTACAGGATATTCAGGCTGAGGCCTCTAAAGCAGAGAAAAGGACATGGTTAGAAAAGAGTGTGGTGCTTCATGATGATTGGGTGTGGTGCTGCCAGCACACTGGACGCCCTGCATGCCTTCACAGCCTAATGCCCTTTGTAGCTCGACAAATGCACTCTGTCGGACACCTGGGTGTGAGAAATGGTGTGCTGGTTACCCAAACCTGGGTGGGGATCGTGTTTGAAGCAGTAGCCACTTATGTGGTATCTCAATGTGATGCTTATCAAAGGAACTCAGCTACAGTTCAGGTGCGGGTGCTACAGCTCAAAAGGCCTGCTCCTGAGGAACCTTTCATGCACTGGCAAATTGACAATTGTCAAGAGAAACCTGGGCTCTTATAATCTGTTTTCCCAGTGGGTTGCTGCCACTGCCTCTGTCTCTACCAAACACTTGATAACAGAGATAAGCCCTCGGTGGGCACTGCCCTACCGCTTGTATTATGATCAAGGGACAGGCTGTGGCTGGATTATTCGGGGTGAGATGGACTGAGATCACCCTCAGTCTGCTGGAACAGTGGAATGAAGGAACAGAACTCTAAAAGATCGACTAGACATCAGACTGAAGGAGCGCCATGGGATGCGGGCTGGATCAAACAGAACTGTGTAATAGAGCCTGTTTGATATCATCACAGGCCAATCAACGAAACTTCCTGGAGGGACGAATTTGGCTAATGGATTGTTGAATTTGCTAATTCTCTATTGTATTATTGTAGGTTTTTTTGTAGGTTGTTAATTGAAGTGGTGCACGGGGCTGGTGAACAGGTGCTGGACACTTGGAGACCTCCAGTAGAGGGAAGACACGACCTGATACCTGGCGAGTGGGTGTGGTGAGGAAGATATACCCTGCCTGATGTTGCAACCCTGCTGGGAAGGACCATATCAAGTGCAACTGACTACCGACTCTGCCATCTGAGTGACAGGATGAGATCGCTGGATCTACGCATTGCGCCGACACCGAACCACTGCACCAGAGACTGAGTGAACATTAATTATTATATTGTCACTGTTTCTGTGTTTGTTGAGCTTCCTGAGGGGGGGCGACAGTGTACCTGTTAAGTGTAAGGAGCTTTACTTTGATAAAATGGGGATATGGAATCAATACTTTATCAGTCAGCCACAAATAATAATCAGAGCTCATGTTGGGATTGTATTGCTATAAAAGATGCTCATGGGAGTAATCCCCTTTGATAGAGGTGATTATTTAGGTTTATTGGCATGGGTAAATAGCCCTGCTTTTAGTCTGAGTGTAACTCAGATGTATTAGAATGGAAATAACTGTATGCTCCTCGCTATAATCACAGTTTTAGGCCATTCTCTATTAGGGTGATAGACAGCTGTTTAGGTGACCCAGCTGTTGACCAATCTTGTAAAAAAAAAACCCTAAGAAAAATGCTGGGCTCCAGCCCACAGGGATTTACCTGTGCTGTAAGAACTAATGCATGAATAAGGAGACTGGATTCTGGTGAAAGACAGGAAAAAGAGGTGGTGTTCGCTCAGGTGGAGGGGGCCGTACCAAGGCTGCTGACCACTGCGACTGCTGTGAAAGTCACGGAAAGGGTTCCCTGGATTCATGCTTCCCACTGTAAACGAACTGAGCAAAGTGCACAAGCACAGATGGGGATCACATGCTTGGGACTGATGTGCCCAGCCTTTTTCCTTTTTATGTGGAAGCCTGTCACCACCCAGAAAGAGGAAGAATCTAAACGCGAAGCCTCTTTGTATACAAACTGGCTGAATGAAACTGATAATGAGGGGGATAGGAGTAATTTGTGGTATAAATTTATAAATCATACAGTAAAGTTAAAGAAATGTAATGCATCTTGTTATGTATGTGCTTTAATGCCTCATTCTACAGCCTCACCCATTTCTCTCCTGGTTAAAATCACGGTTTGGGCCAGGGGGAATGTTTTTCTTTAAGTTACTAACACCGATTATAGGGGCTGTGATACTTGTCTTCCTGTTTTTGTGTTGCTGTACGAAATATATTATTCCAATGCTTTGAAATATGGTAATGAATATGTTTGTGCATCAGTATGTTCTGATAAGAACGCAAGAATCCGAAGTATGGGAGCCTCCTGGGAGTCCATATGAAGAATCTAACTTTTAATCATTTTCAAGAATAAAAAGGAGGGAATTGAAGTGGAAATCTAATAAGTAAATTGATTCTTAAAAATGTAGAGAGCTTTGAAAAAAATATATTGGTGCTTTTAGATAATATATTTCAAGGATGTAACTGCTGTGCTACAGTACGTGCAGAATTTTAGAAAACAGTTTGTCAACAAAGTACACTGTTTAGGTTAGTTTAGAAGACAATGTACCAAAACAATATATGCTGTCTGGGTCATTAGAATTAGCTGAAAGTAACTGATAAGCTTTGAATAACAAATCTAGTTTTTCTTCTCTCGCTCTATGATGTAATCTGTTTTCTCTTAGAGAAAGGGGAAGTTTTAGAAGGGACCACGTGCTGAACTTTTTTACAGCGCAACGTCTTATAAAAACCCTATACTGCTTGTAACAAATTGAGTCTTTGGTTGCACTTTGCGAAGTGGTAGCAGGGCTCCCAATATTGCAATATTGAAATAAAGACCTTACTCAGGTGAGAACTCTCTCTTGTGGCTTCCTTGATAGTTATATTTCCATGACATGTCTCAGTGGCTTTCAAAATTAAATTATGCATGCAAACCTGTGAACTAGAAAGATAACTAAGATACCCATCCATTTATAATGGTGGCGAAGTGGTTAGCATTGCTATCTTGCAGTACTGGGGTCCTAGGTTCAATTCCTGCCATCCTGTGTGTGGGGGTTTTACATGTTCTCTCTGGGTTACATGGTTTTTCTCCATATGTGTGATATGACTCCCTCTCGCACTCCGAAACATACTGGTAAGTTAATTGGTTTATGGGAAAACTGGCCCTGGTGTGCGTGTGTTTGTGTCTGTCTGTCCTGTGATGGACTGGCGCTATGTCCAGGGTCCGTTGCTTACTGGGATAGGCTCCAAATCCTCTGTACTGGATAAAGAGATTAGAAATGGATGGAAGTAAAGGCACTGTGTGGATGGAACTATACACAGTGTTAGAAACCCACGATGAAATGGCAGCATCTCACTGAGAATAAAATATTTAATAGTGCTGGCTTAAGGAAACAGCCTTTCCACCTCTCTTGCACATCAGTATCCATACCTAGTTATTTAAACAAATTGCCTCTAATTATAAACATCTTTATATGCTGGCTCTGTGGATCCGCATCAGCTATGTTTGCCCATTCCTTCAATTCATGTGCATCCAACACACAGTTCAATGCCAGCAACTACACATAATCTAAAATACAATCCTTATTTCAGTATCTATGTAAACATATAGTCTGTTAACTTCATCATCTTCATCAAAAGTATGCCTAACCCCATTAGGAAGTGTTCTTGTTATAAGTGTATTCCTCAGCTTTCCCCAAATTATCTTCTTCTTGCCAACATCTCTAGTCTTTTATCCTGCAATAACTCAGCCAACACTTAAATCTCCAAAAGCTGCTTGTGTTAATTTCTTTAAATCACAAATATCATGTGTAAATACTGGCCATGTAATACTCTGCATTGTGGAATAATAGTTTATTTTAAAGGGAACTAGAGAAATCAAGAAAGGCTTTTTTTCTAGAATTAATAAATGCACATCCTGTTCACTGGGGAAATTAAATCCACACTGAGCAATCTTCAATATGTTCAGAATATGACAGCAAGAATCCTATCAGGGATGCATTACACCTGTTTTCAAGTCCTTGCACTGGTTACCTATCAGATTTCGAGTCAACTTCAAAATCCTTATCCTCCTTATATACTGTCCTACAACTGTTATTATTGATCACCGAATTATTGTACTTGACATGACTTCATTCAGCCTTTCCTGAACATCTATGACAGGCAGAGAGAGTGCTGTTTCTGGTGCGATCTTTTGCAGCTGACATTTCACTGTTTTAAACAAACAAGAAATTAGATTGCTCATAAATCAGTTATTCTATATAAACACAGCGTAATTGCCCTCCTAAAATCCTCTTTTTCTTGTTCGTATTAGAGACCTTGATCGAAACTGATTTTAGATATCAGAAAGGATTTATTTTCTCTGTATTTCCTACATTGCTTTGTCGAGATTTTAACTTTATATCTAACTTTATATCTAGGCTCAGATTTCAACTATAAATCGCACAGTAATTAATAGCAGTAAATACTGATGTTTTGCGCCCTCTTACCACAAAAATATATGTTTTGTAGTTGGGATTAACTTTATTTCGTATGCGTAGCTACTCCGATTCGGACACCGAACAGTTAAAGATGGCGGCAAATCAGACACCCAGAGAGGGGGGGGGGTGGGGGGCGTCTTCTCGCCTCCATAACTAAAATGCCAAATAGGAGTGGCTTAAGCGACATACACAGTCGTGTAACTGACAGTTTGAGGTAGCCTATCGTGTAAATTTCGTTTTGTTGCTGATAGGTTAAGCTTTCGAAACTCTGCCCCAAAGTCATGTGACTGATTTTTCGCCCTGTTTCGTTGGTTAAACGCAATGATCACAAGCACCACCATGGTAACTGGGATGTGTAGTTTTTAATTCCGTTTGAATTATAACTGTACGTACTGTCTTCATATTTGGCCAGGGCTTTAAAGAGAAGGCGCGCCAAAAAAATTCGGTGCCGTCGTCTCCGCTTTAAAGGTACCCCCGTGCTGGAAGAATTTGACCTCGGAACGTTTGCCCAGCGTAGTTATAGTGGACATAAAAACAAGAGTTCGCTGGCATTATATCCTAGAAGACACAGACCGGCACCAGACCGGTAAATGCTTGATGAACTAGGGATTGGACAGTTTCCAAGTGCTTGTACAATCGATGGAAATGTTCAAATAAATGTGCAAAAGAAATAAACAAAATAATCATTTATTTCTTTATCATATTGGCTAGCTAATGTCCTCTCTTTGCTAGTTAGTGGCTGTGTTTCTGCGTTGGGTAGCAACGGGTGACTGTTCTCAGGCGGAAGATGTAAACAGCTTAATTTTCGTCTTAAATAATTTTTAAAAATTAAAATTCATTCTATACAGCAATCACATATTTGGGTACCGTTTCATAAAACTTTCATGCTTAAAATGTTTAGGGAGAAATGGAAGACTGGTGTGTATTTTTTCTTTAAACTATTGTAGTGGCAATGCTTGTTAATAAGACAGAATTAAGCGTTGGTATGCTCCTAAAGGAGGCCCCATCTCACCCTCCATCTCTGTGGTGCAGCCACAGAGAAAGAATTCATGCAAGCTGATTTAAGATGTTTTTCTTTTGATAAGAAGCAAGCTCCCAGACGGGGATGCAATTAGCTAAGCCTGGCTATCATGATCAATGGTCATCCACTGGCGCCTATCTGTTTAGGGAGTGCCGAATGGACATCTGGACTGCATTTCTAAGTGTCAAGAGTAAGTGACTTATATCTCACCTTGACCAACCAATCAGGGACTGGCAGGGCGTGGTAATACCACGTGGGTCTCCAATGCCCGCCAAACTCTCAACCAATCAGCACACATCTGGGTCTTGATCAAAAAGGGAGCGCAAGCTCAGTTCTGGGCTCTCCTTGGCCATTTTCACGCATCCTCAGAGACAATCACGTGACAACTGCTGTTGTCTGCAAAAGGACTTGGACTTTGTTCTAAGCGCGAGGCCGAGGATCCCGTACGTATTCAGAATTCTACCAACGTGAATGCTCCGCTTGATCAACGGCAGCCTACAGTTGGACCCTCGTCGACAACCTGAATAGCTTATTCAGAAGCAGCGCTGGACCGGGAACGAACCAGCTTCTTCCCAGGCAAAAGAGTGACTTGTGAGGACTCGCGGTCACACTCTGTGCATAGAGACTTTCTACTAGCCAGCCGGACTGCTGGTAGATCCCCTCGGAGCAACGACTGCCCTGCGCGCCGCAGTCAGATTCCTCCGCCCGTCCTACTCCGAGCTGCACCTCGACTGGTTGGCCGGTAGCCAGAGGACGCCGACACAACGCCCATTGGACAACCGCTGCAACAGAGCCTGTCAGCTGGTTTGGTGTTCGTGCCGGGAAATTCCAAATCCAAACACAGTGGATAAGTAAACCCCATGTTCTACATTGCGTCTCGAGAATTTAATTGTACCTCAACACAAGTTGTTATCAATTTAATTCATGAGTAATGTATTTACTTCCGAGTTTAGAGTAACAGTGGGTAATAACACTGATTAGCGATTTGGTAACCGAACGATATATATTGACATATATTCTCTGTTGTGTATCTCTTTGTGTTTGCATCTCTTCGAGATTATATACCTTGTATATTGATAACCCTCACAGTAAGGTCTGCCGCTCGTATCCAGGCAGACTAGTATATGTTTGGTGCACAGTTTATATTAATAAATGTATCTCGTGTATTGAACCCGTGTGTGTGCGTTGTTAGTTGTTCTGACGATTGATTTTCTAAAAGCCCCAACGAACAACCTCGTGATTACTGCTACAATTGATAATTGTCTCAGTAAACCCATCAAACCACTACATTTAATGGCGTCCCTGGGTGGGCGAGTTTAGAATGAAATGAGAATCAATCGCACAGAATAACTGATATTGCTGTGAGTTCAAGTTCAGCACAGCACCGCGGCTTCTATACGCGAATACCGGGTGTGCTGATAACTGCGTAAAGAAATCCCCCTGTTTTCTAGCGTTTAGTGTAACGTGTACTGATTGGAAATCCATCTGCTCGGGTGTTTAGATTCCATACTGTATTTTGGTAAAAGAAAAAAAAGTAATACTCTTAAAGTTTCTCTGACGTAATGACAATGGCTGCTAAAATGTCTGAAGTGGAGTCGCTTATAAGTACTATTTCTAGCGACGACAATCCTGGTTACTGGAGCGGTATCGAAAAGTTGAACTTTGATGATATTGAGAAGCTGCAAGTAGATTTAGTAGCTAAGGTAGCGAACCAGCTTAACACAGGAGGGTCCGTGAACGCAGTTCAGGTCCTATCGAGTTTCGCCTTAAATCTAGTTAAACAGCTGGAACTGTCTTTGTCCGAGCTGACAAAGTTTCAAAAGCTTCAGGGAAAGCTAGAAAGATATAAGGCGGAGCGAGTTGAGTTGTTGGATATAATCAGAGAAAAGAGAGTGAAAAATGAGGAAAGTGAAGACAGACTCAGGGAAGTTTTAGGTAAATTAGATGACCTGTCTGCTAGAGAAACTGCGGCTGAGGTAGCTAGGAGAGACCTGGAAGCGAGCTTGAAAGAAAAAGAAAAAGAAATTGAGCGTTTAAATGAGCTCAGCCAGGAAAGGCAAAAGGAGTTAGATGCTGCCGTACTGGAAGCAAAACAGGCTAGATCCCACTTGCATGCCAGCCCACCTAGCAGCCCGGAGCGCTCACCCAGCGCGCCGGGAGGAGGTTTCTCCCGGCCAGGGTCTGTGGTCGGATCGGCATGGGGGAGATCGCCGAGTCCTGCGCGAGACGCAAGGGCGATGCAATTCAGGCATAGACCCCCTGCTCCTGATCACGGCCGTCCCCCTGCCCGCGGAGAAACCGTAAAAATTAACCTCCACTCCCTGAGGCAGTTAGCCAAAGATGTAGAAAGGTTTGACCCGTCAGTGTCAGGGAATAATGTGGAAACCTACATCGATGAGCTGAGACATACTTTGCAGTTTATGCCCGGAGCGTCCGAACAGGAAAAGGCTATGTTAGTAAGGAAAACTACTAGCCGAGCGGTCCACGAGTGGATGTCTAGACAAGGACCGGAGGTCTGTAATAGCTTTGAGGAGCTGTGTCAGGCAATGATCGGAGAATTTTCGGCTTTTATCGATCCCATAGCTGCCGTGGCCGCTGCGCACCATATTAAGCACGAAAAAGCTGAAGCCCCTCGTGACTATTATGAGAGGCTTAGGCGCACTTATTTTGCAGGGCGGAATGAAGAGGGTTGCGAAGAGAACGTGAATTTCAAAGGTTTATTCATTGCTAATCTGCATCCCTCAATCAGGAAAATGATTGTGATGCACACTGATGCAAAAGCGATGAAAATGGCTGACATTAGAAGGTTGGCTCAAAAAGCCTGGGGAGCTGAAGTCTCTGCTTCCTCAGAGCGAAAACCTACTAAAACGGCCGTGTTCGCCACTAAAGCCAGCAGGGTTGACGACTCGCCTCAGCTCGAGGGAGCTGAGGTTGCTGAGCCCGCTAAGCCCCGGCGCAAAATAGGCAGGCAGGACCGCACTAAGCGTCAGAGCCGCCGTGAGCGCTACGGGGAAGGCAAGGGCACAGGCAGAGCCTATCAGAAGGCTGGACGAAGGGAGTCGACTGCAACCCGCCTGGCCAGGCTTGAACAAGCCCTGCTTGAGAGATCAGGACAGGGTAAACCTTCCGCACTGAATGCCGGAAGCGTGAATGAGCTTAGTGGGACCACGCCCCTTCTCACTGGAGGAGGCGGGGATCCATCCCAAACCCCTCCCTCAGTCTATCTGATTGGGTGGGAGGGTTCCTGCCTGGAAGAAGGCTGTGACTCTGAGTTGGGCGCTGACCCCGCCCCTGAAGTCAAAGAAAAGGCAGGCTTCCAACAATTCTTAGGGAATCTCAGCCAGAAAGGCAAAGCAAGGCGTATTTATATCAAGGTTTCTCTTGAAAACGTCTTAGATAGAGAAGCACTGGTTGACACTGGGGCTGAAATTAGTTTGATGTCAGCCGATCTACTCAGCGAGCTCAAACGAGTAGCGAAAGGAAAAGGCATCAGACTTAAGGTAGAACCGTGTAAGATAGATATTTCCAGCTATACCCAGGATCATGCCAGGATCACACACCGAGTGTGGGTGGCACTTAGGTTCGGGCCAATGAACGTGGTGCATCCTGTTTACATCTCTAGGTTTAAAACAGAGCCACTACTCATTGGCCAAGACCTGCTTGACAGGCTGGAGCCTCTGGTGGACTGCCAGCGTGGAAAATTGTGGGCTCAGGTCAAGCACCCTAAGCCTGTCCTACAGCAAAAAGGGGGGTTCAGTGGTTATGCTGTGATCACACAGTGCCCACTGAACACCATAGCTGAGTTGGAGGATTCTCCTGGTTCCTCTGGACGAGAAATAAATGTCTCTTCTTGCTTTCCAAAACTACAGGGAAGTCCTGCCCAGGCCAGCACTCCCACGGTCTCCCAACTACAGGAGCAGTGCTCCGAGCAGCTGCTTGACCCGCCAGGTAAAGCACACCCCTTTTTCATCCCTGAAGAAGAGTGGATCTCCCTGTCCGGTAATGAATGGGAGTCCTTTCTGTGCGCCCTGGTACCTCAGGGGGACAAGGACTACCACCCCATGGTGGTGGGAGGGGTCCAGGTGGCAGAAGTGCAGGTTGATGATGTAATTCTCAGCCTCAGCTCTGAGAAGTCCATAATCAGTGAAGGTCTGTTCGAGGACCTGTCGCGAAGCCGTCAGGTGACCCTGGTGACGCAATCACAGGGTCTGTGGTGGGCACCCCCACCTCATAGGTCCATTTGGAGCAAAGGAAGCTGTGCAGCTTCCATCTCCATCGGAAAAAGGAAGTTTGCTCACTACTTCCAGGTAGCACCTCAGCTGACCCATTCGGTCTGTATTGGTGCAGACCTGTTGGTTCGACTGGGCGCCCAGCTGGACACAGTAAACAGTGTGCTGTGGACACGGGTGAACCCAGATGCCCACTCTCTAAGCGGCGACCCCGAGAACATTCGGTCAGGTCAGACGATTCCTCAGGCCTGCCAGGTAGTAAACAAATCGGACCTGATCGTTCCTGCGTCAACAGCAGGGTTTCCGGTACGCCTTGTCCTAAAGAAGGGACAGAGGATGGATGCTGGCCGAGATCAGGCATGTGTTGACCCAGCTCTCCCGTGCAGGGGCCAAACTGTCTCTGGCTAAGGGACAGTGGTGTAGGACCCAAGTGGAGTATGTGGGACTATTGGTTGGAGCCCAAGGCATACAGCCACAGTCCAGCAGAGTCCAAGCTATCCAGAATATGAAGTCGCCCACTAACCTGTCTGAACTGCGCAGCTTTCTGGCAGTATGTAATTATTCCCGGCAGTTCATTGAGGATTACGCTGAAATAGCAAGGCCCCTCCACAAGCTGCTGCAGAAAGACGTGCCCTTTGAGTGGGGACCTTCCTCAGAACAGGCTGTGATGGAGCTGAAGCGCAGACTCGGTAGTGCGCCGTGCTTGGCCTACCCTGACAAAAATAAGGTCTTCTACCTTGAAGCAGGGTTCTCAGAGCACTGCCTTGGGGCTGCTCTGAGTCAGGAATATGACCAAGAGCGAAGGGTGGTGGCGTATGCCAGTCGAGCCCTGAACCCAGTGGAGCAAAAGTTCTTGGACTGCGAGAAGGCCCTGTTGTCTACGGTCTGGTCGGTAGAACACTTCCGTAGTTATGTAGGGGGACAAAAGATCATCATCGAAACCTGCCACCAACCTGTGACATTCCTGCATAGCCAGAGACTGAAAGCGGGCAGGGTGTCAAATAGCAGGATTGTGGCATGGATGATGGCCCTACAAGGCTATGAGATAGAGGTACGTTATGCACAGAGCAAGAAAATGTACCTGGGACAGGGCCTGGCTTTGGGCCAAGTGTGTCACGGCTGTGACACTGACATGGAAGCTCCAGAAACAATTCCCGCTGCTGAGCTACCGAACAATCACCGGTACTACGATGAAAACGTGGGCCAGGGCTTACCCATGGCCTATGTTGACGGTTGCTCTTTTCGCCACGAACAGCAGGTGCTAGCAGGGGTAGGAGTAGTCTGGCAAGACAATACTCCCTGTGGGCCGACCCGCTATAAGCTAGGACCAAAGACTAGTCAGTATGCGGAAGTAGCTGGGGTGCTGATCACCCTCCAGCAGGCCCTGACAAATGGCCTTAAACAATTTGTCATCTGTAGTGACTCGAACTACGCCCGACATAGCTTCGTGTCCCATCTTCCGTATTGGAAGGGTACCGGCATGAAAAATGCCCGGGGCAAGGAAGTAAAGAACAAAGAGTTGTTCCTGGCCAGTGACAAGCTCACGACCGAGGCTGGAATGATGGTTTACTGGAGGAAGGTGAAGGGACACTCCCAGGTGAAGGGACCCGACAAAGACGAGAATGATGAGGCCGACCGGCTGGCTAAATCTGGCGCCTTAGAGGGTGAACCCTGGCAGTTCCAGCAGGAATGGCTACCCCCAGAAACCGTGGCTGAGGTCAAGGCGGTCACCCGAAGCAGGGCTAGACAGGATGTCGGAGCTGACCCTCAATCTGTAGTGCTTGGGTCACAGGGTTTTAACACCGATCTTGCGGAAATGCAGAAACAGGACCCAGCAATTGGGCTAATGTATCAGCATATCGCTGACCCAGTGCGTCAACCTCTTTCGGAGCAGGTGCTGAGCCAGTCTCCAGAGCTGAAGGAGCTGGCAGAGGTGAAAGACAACCTAAAAATTATAAAGGGGTTGTTGGTTTGTGTACCAGTTGCACAAGGTGTCCCAAAGTGGGTAGTTCCCCGCTGCCATCGGGGGGTCATGATCCAACACGCTCATGACGAGCCCTGTGGGGGTCACCGGGGAATCAAGGCCACGTACGACACTATCCAGCAGGTGGCATTCTGGCCTCACATGGGCCAAGACATCGCCGCGTATGTAAAGGGGTGTCTGACGTGTAGCCAGTTCCAACCATCACGGCCCTTGCACCGTGCACCACTCCAGAAAAAGGGCATGACATTCCCCTGGTCCAATCTACAAATGGATTGGGTGGGGCCGCTGGTGAGGTCATCCAGAGGGAACAAATATTTCCTCACGGTTACGTGTGCATTCACAAAATGGATTGAGTGCCTCCCAGCACCCAACGACACGGCAGAGACAACTGCAGTGCTGTTGGTGAACCATGTGTTCAGTCGATGGGGACTCCCCCTGACCGTGGACTCGGATCGGGGAACCCATTTCACAGCTACAGTAATGGCAACCCTGTGGAATATGCTTGGGGTCAAGGCCCAGTTGCATATCTCCTACCACCCTCAATCCTCGGGCCAGGCAGAAAGGGCAAACCGAACGGTGGTTAGTATGCTCAAAAAGTTTGTCTCCACCAGCAGTAGGGACTGGGACATTAAGCTGCCCCTGGTTCTGATGGCCATCCGAGCCACGCCCCATTGCTCTACGGGGGTCCCACCTTTTGAGATGATGACAGGTCGGAAGATGACTCTTCCCCTACACTGTCTTTATGGGGTGGAGGACCTGAGCACGACGGGGGCTGCTACGGCCCATCAGTATGTGTCAGCAAGCACATCTGCAGGCAACCTTTGCTTTTGCCCAGAACAATCTGGGAAGGAGTGCAGAGGGTAGGAAAGCATACTATGACCGAAAGGCAGTTAACCAGGAACTCCAAGTAGGAGACAAGGTCCTGTACTTCCAATTTGCCAAACCCACAGGGGTGGCCCGGAAATTCTTACCCAGTTGGACAGGACCCCACGAGATTGTCGATAAGGTATCACCGGTAGCTTATCGAATTCGGATTGAAAAAGGAAGGCAATCTCTGGTCTATAAGTGGGTGCATCGCAACCACCTCCGGTTGTATCGCCCACCTCAAATGGCGCCGGAGGACACAGAATAGGGTTAAAAGTCTAAACCCGATCAAGAGGGGGGTGCCCCTTTGTAGCTGCAGGTAGTTAGGTACTGTAGTGTAGGTCCTCCTAGGAAAATATATTCAAAATTATAGTGGAACTGTACCATGTGCCTCATCTGTGTTCCAGAATGGGAATCCTAAAACTGCCACGGCTGGTCCTGACAGTGCTGTGGATCGCTTCGACACAGCCCCTTGAAGTTGTGGAACCCGGTCCTCCTACCGGCATAGTCCTGCAGGACGCTCCCGGATTGTTGTTAACAAATTGCAGAACATATACTCAGCGAGTGTATGTGCGGCTGGACCCAAGTGATGTGTTTCGGAAGCACATCAACATGAACAGTAGGGTGTCCCATCATGGCAGGCAGTGGGCTAAGGATGCTGTATGGCATGCCCAGCTAGACACTATACACATGCTCCGCCAGCTGAGGAAGGCAACAGTCAGCCAGGAGGAGATGACAGGCCTCAGCCGCCCCAAAAGGTTCTTGGGGGGTCTGATTGCTGCGGCCTCCACCGTGGGCTCGCTATTTTCAGCTGGTCTGTTTGCTGCTTACACTGTCACCCTGACCACCCTGAGAAGGCAGGTGTCTGGGTTACTTAAGGAAATGCCAGAAATTCAGGACAGGCTGTATCAACAGCAGCAGCGGCTGGAAAGCCTAGGGAAAACCTTACAGGGCACAATATTAGCAGTAAACCTTCATGCAGCAGTGTTAAATAACACCCTCCACACCGTGGGCAGGATTGTCGACGTGTTACAGTGGGATTATGCTTACGTGCAACAGGTCAGGATGCTGATGCAGGATTTGCTTAGGGAGCTTAGTGCCACGATAACTAGCTTAGCCATGGGACAGATTCCAACTTACTTGGTTCCACTGTCCTTAGTAGAAGAAGTACTTAGGACAACCACTTCTGAGATGGTGCAGCCATTACAGGTACATTTTGCATACAGTCTAGGCAGTGCCATTCCTATACATGTCAACCCTGAAGCCAAGGAAATAGGTTTCCTGTTGAACCTTCCCATCGTGAGTGGCAAGGATATCTATAGACTCAAGTCTATATCGAACGTTGGCTTCTGGAGGGGGGACATGCATGTGAAGTTGACCACCCCACCGCTCGTAGCTTACCAGGAGGATGATCCAAATTTGTATCTTGTTCCAAACCTGGAACTGTGTATATCAACCAAGGATATCCACTGGGTATGCCCAAGTAAGCCATTCCTTAGGGACACAACTCAGAGGTTGTGTGGTATCAGAAAGGGGGCTGCCACTGAAAAGTGTAAAGCCACAGTGACAAGCAAAAGTGAGGTTAACGAACCCCAGGTTGAGCAGGTGGGAAAGAAATGGCTGGTCAGCACACCACAGTTAACGGTTACAATAACATATGACAGGCATGATACAGCTACCGAAGTGCAGCTACCCAACCAAACAGTTTTTCTACAAGTTCCTGAAGGAGCGATAGTGCATCTCAACGATTTAGCACTGTATCACCTGGAGTCAGAACTATACGAAACGGAACTCGAGATTGTGGACGCTTTCAGAGGACACGGCATTGACTTGGATGAGAGAATCCAAGAGACAGTAAGTCTTGAGGGTGTACAGGTAGTCGAATTTGTTCTTAACGACACAAACTTAAAAACTACACTGGTAGGTCCCAAGCACAGTCGTTGTGGATCCTCTGGGGCGCTAGGAACAATAAACGTGGTCATCTTGACACTGCTGCTGGGTAGCTGGATCATGGCTGGGGTAATGTGTTGGATGCTGTTCTCTTGTATCAAAGCCTTGCGGGGTAGTTTGAATGAGACAAAGGGAGCAATGGTTTATCACCGAAATCAGGTAACCACTCCCAAACGTCTGCCTGCTGCAGAGCTATCCGATACTGATAGTGAACTGCCGGAAGTTTAAGGTCTAGAGCTAATGATGATGCCCAATGCCTCATTCCTAGGTACCTTATAACTGAGAGCAGGTATACGCAACGTTCTTTCCAACACTATTTCCTGTACAAATTCTCGAGAGGTAATGTGAATATTGGGTGGTAGAATCCACCGTGGTACAACAAACATCACTTAACTCTGTTTTTGTTTTGAAGGCAACAACGCCTCAGGACCTCGTGACCTTCAAAAAGGGGGGATATGTAGCGGCAATGCTTGTTAATAAGACAGAATTAAGCGTTGGTATGCTCCTAAAGGAGGCCCCATCTCACCCTCCATCTCTGTGGTGCAGCCACAGAGAAAGAATTCATGCAAGCTGATTTAAGATGTTTTTCTTTTGATAAGAAGCAAGCTCCCAGACGGGGATGCAATTAGCTAAGCCTGGCTATCATGATCAATGGTCATCCACTGGCGCCTATCTGTCTAGGGAGTGCCGAATGGACATCTGGACTGCATTTCTAAGTGTCAAGAGTAAGTGACTTATATCTCACCTTGACCAACCAATCAGGGACTGGCAGGGCGTGGTAATACCACGTGGGTCTCCAATGCCCGCCAAACTCTCAACCAATCAGCACACATCTGGGTCTTGATCAAAAAGGGAGCGCAAGCTCAGTTCTGGGCTCTCCTTGGCCATTTTCGCGCATCCTCAGAGACAATCACGTGACAACTGCTGTTGTCTGCAAAAGGACTTGGACTTTGTTCTAAGCGCGAGGCCGAGGATCCCGTACGTATTCAGAATTCTACCAACGTGAATGCTCCGCTTGATCAACGGCAGCCTACAGTTGGACCCTCGTCGACAACCTGAATAGCTTATTCAGAAGCAGCGCTGGACCGGGAACGAACCAGCTTCTTCCCAGGCAAAAGAGTGACTTGTGAGGACTCGCGGTCACACTCTGTGCATAGAGACTTTCTACTAGCCAGCCGGACTGCTGGTAGATCCCCTCGGAGCAACGACTGCCCTGCGCGCCGCAGTCAGATTCCTCCGGCCTTCCTACTCCGAGCTGCACCTCGACTGGTTGGCCGGTAGCAAGAGGACGCCGACACAACGCCCATTGGACAACCGCTGCAACAGAGCCTGTCAGCTGGTTTGGTGTTCGTGCCGGGAAATTCCAAATCCAAACACAGTGGATAAGTAAACCCCATGTTCTACATTGCGTCTCGAGAATTTAATTGTACCTCAACACAAGTTGTTATCAATTTAATTCATGAGTAATGTATTTACTTCCGAGTTTAGAGTAACAGTGGGTAATAACACTGATTAGCGATTTGGTAACCGAACGATATATATTGACATATATTCTCTGTTGTGTATCTCTTTGTGTTTGCATCTCTTCGAGATTATATACCTTGTATATTGATAACCCTCACAGTAAGGTCTGCCGCTCGTATCCAGGCAGACTAGTATATGTTTGGTGCACAGTTTATATTAATAAATGTATCTCGTGTATTGAACCCGTGTGTGTGCGTTGTTAGTTGTTCTGACGATTGATTTTCTAAAAGCCCCAACGAACAACCTCGTGATTACTGCTACAATTGATAATTGTCTCAGTAAACCCATCAAACCACTACACTATCAAGACCAGCCATACACAGTACAGTTTATGTACATACAGTAATGTTTATGTTCCTAAATTAATATCGTTTATGACCTTCAGATGCGTTATGCTCCTCTTCTTTTTATGCTCAGCTACTAAAATTTCCCTTTAGTGGTAAAATTCCATATAAATATTCAAAACTAAGCGGATTGAAATGTGCACAGTAAAGACATTAGATGATGAAATCTTTTCACTACCAACCAATGCACCACGAGTGCCCCTGTCGGTCATTTTGGCCAGCCAATCACTTACCGCGGTGCCCTACGGTGCCCTGCGGGTTGGTTACTGTACCACGGGTTTTTACCGCTCATTTTCAATGGCTGCATCTGTAGGTTGTCTCTCGCAGTGTTCAGGAATTGCATTCCGAAACTGAGTCAGATCAAAAGTTGTAAGAAAAGCACCTATGGTGTCGGTTCTAACAGCTTTATTGATTCGATGTTAAAGGCCGGAAATGGGGCACAAGGCACGCGACCGCAAAAAGCGTCGCCATCTGCTTCCAGCTGCAAAATGCCGTTTGCGGACGCTGAAGCATTTGAACTTGAACTTTATTGCCATATGTAACCGGTACTGGTACAATGGAATTCTTACTTACAGAAGGTCTCTCGATTGTAAAACAAGTGTAAAAAACAAGACAAAGTGCAAACAGTGCATCAAGACAATGTACAAACAAACAATAGACAATGTGCAAGTAAACATGTAGACATTTCTTTCCAAGGCAGCGGGTACAAGCGATCTCGCGTTTTAAAACCACCAGGAAAAGCAAAAAGGCACTTTTCCTTGCTTGCGCCGGCACACAACGACGTGAGGAGGACACCGTAGTCAGCAGGATTCGAACTTGCGCGGGGAGACCCCAATGGATTTCTAGTCCATTGCCTTAACCACTCGGACACGACTACAGCGAGCGCTGCCATTGCTGCGTTCTTGCAACAATCTCACATGGATCGCGAGGCGCCGGCGGAAACCTTTTTCAAAGTCGTTCTCCATTAAAAAAAAAACCTTTCCAAAATACAAGCCTTGCAGACAGACACACCTCAGAGGACTTAAGGGTTGCTTCATGTGGGAATGATAAAGTCTCCCCGTCCGGACAGGAAAATGGCACTTTGTTAGACACAAAAAAACAATCAACAACAGACAAATGTCTACAAGCATTTTAGAAGCCGCTCTTGAAATAGCTCTTACATTCGTGTTAGACGCAGGAATCGCCTTTTTATTGACGCTCTTACGAACGCCATGGAAAGCAAAACAAAGCAAAGCAGAGCAGAACAAAACGAACAAAATAAAACCCTCACGTCCTGCACTTGAATATAATGCCATTACGTTCCGAAGCGGTATTGGACGTCATCCTAGCACTGCAACCCGGGGCGTACGGTATATGGGAACGAGCACACGTCACGAATTGTCTCTAATCACTCTCTGCACTGTAAGGCGCCTTGAAGCGTGCACCCTCAGCATTCATCTTTGCGCATCTGTGAAAGGTAAACTCTTGAGCAAACTCTGAACCAGACACTCAAACTCCAGCTAGCATTAGGGGTAGCATTCCCACGCTACTTGAACACTTTGTTTACGCTCAGTGCTGGATTTTGGGAACTTTAGGACGAGTGGGACTTTTCTTCTATCTGTCAATTCGTTTTGTTTTGGAGACTCTTGGCTGTCTGTGTTGTATAGTGCAGCTTAAATAAAACGTTTTCGAAAACTGTGCCGGCTCAAAAGTTGTAAGAAATCCTCTCCAGCTCTTTTAAGTCTCTTCAGTTTTGTCATTTAAAGTGAAACTAGATGTATAACTGGAGCCTCACTTATGCAAATGGTGAGGCTCCAGTTCGACATCTAGTTTTACTTTATATGACAGAAGTACGTCAGACTGTGCCGGACTGGGGGATCACTTCCGGTTATTTTTACCATCTTAAACATTTGAAATCCTCCCCTAGGCAATTGTGACACTTCATCTTGGCTCCACCTAGGACACTCTTCAATCTTCCATCACTTCTCTCTTCTCCCGCAACACTCTCGTCTGTCGGTAGTATGTGGCGTCTGCATTACCACCAATCTCACCACAGCAAGAAAGCAACAGGTTTTGGCAAGAGAGGAGGAGACTGCCTGGCCCGAACAGGGATCGAACCAGCGACTTTGGCGTTACTAGCACCACGCTCAAACCAACTGAGCTAACAGGCCTTGTTCTCACTGTCCTCTCTGTGCTGCAAAAAATGGAATTCAGGGAAGTTTCTTTTGTCCTTCTTTGAATAGAAAGCCCTGCAATTCAGTGTACGGGCTTTCTCGTGCTGTTTAATGGTTCTTCAAAAATTCAAATTCAAATCCTACACTGGCCTGAAGTGCCCCCCCCATTTCACAGCATTTTTCAGCTGATTTCAAATGTACCTAAAGGAGAAGCATTATTGAAGACCATCAATTACCAAGAGCTTTTGTCAAAGGTTTTGGTGGTCACTTTTAATGACCACAGAGAGCTATGACCTCGGTTTTACATCTCATCCAAAAGACAGCGCCTTTTTACCACACAGCGTCTCCGTCACTATACTGGGGCATTGGGACCCGCACAGACCTCAGGGTGAGCGTCCCACCGCTGGCTCCATTAACACCGCTTCCAGCTGTAAGCTTTGCTTTTCCCTGTAGGTCATCCTCATCCGGGTACTGACCTGGCTCACAGCTTCTAAGCTTCAGTGGGTTTTCAGTTGCGAGTTGAAAGGGGATGCAAATGATGGAGCCGCTCGCTGCAAAAGCCACTGCATTGGCCAGGAATCGAACCCGGGCCTCCCGCGTGGCAGGCGAGAATTCTACCACTGAACCACCAATGCACGCTGAAAGGGTCTACAAAAAAGACGCTTTTTTACCACTCTGTGCTGGATGTTGGGTCCCAAGGGAACTTCTGGACGAGTGAGAATTTTCTGCTATCAAAATTTGGTTTCGGAGACTTTTGGCAGCCTACAGATGCAGCCATTCAAAATGCGCGGGCGATACCGCATTATTTTGCGGTACGCTGTACGCAGTCTACCGCAAGCTACCGGTAAATACCGCGAGTTACCGTAAATTCTCCTATAATACGACAAGCAAAATAATAGTATCCGGAATTTCCGCAAGGTGGAGCTAATAAAGCTCAACCTCTCATGTTTGAGCTGTGGCCATCAAAGTCTTTAACGAAGATATTACTAATAGTATTAATAATGAATGACCTTGGACAAGCTGTAAGTGTAAACTCAAAGTATTGCCCTGGTCAACATTCTTTTTTTCATTGACCGTCTTTGTAAAAGTAACACCACAGCATTTCGCAATCACGCATTTGTTTCCAATCATGCAAAGTACAGTAATTTTTGAGAATCGATTCACCATGCCTTTCACATGCTCATAAAAGAGATTGATTTAGGAACATAAACATATTACCGTATGAAAACTGTACTGTATACAGTATGTATATGTATATTTAATGTCTTAACTGTGCCCGTTTAAGTATTGAATATTCATATCTGATTTTACCACTGAAGGGAAATCTTAGTAGCTGAGCATAAAAAGAATAGGAGCATACTGCAACGCGTGTGAAGGCCATAAACGATATTAATTTTGGAACATAAACATAGAGTATATGGCTGGTCTCGGTACTTTAAAGAAAACATACACGAAACATGGTTTCATTATGACCAGAATCGGTCTTGAGATATTTTTAACTTGATTTACAGTATTTGAGAGGTATGTCTTAACACCGATACTACAGTGCTTAAGTACTGCTCACGTATATGTTTCTAGGTTTATATTATGCATTTCATACGGTCAAATTACTTTTGAGCAACTAATAAGAAGCGCGAAACGGTATGCGTTTTAGTTTCGTTTTGTGCTGGGACCCGTGGATTGATTAGAGATATCAAGTACATACAAGTCATTTTTTAAATGTTGTAGTTCGTCTTGAAAAAATGTTACGAGTACATCATCTATCAACAATTACACAGGTTCTGTTTCCATATTGCGGATTTTGGTTACGTAATATTATTTTCTAGATTTCACGTTGTGAATATATGATTTGGGCAAACAGAGCCGCAAAGAAGTACATTATGGGTTGTTGTTGTTTTTTTTGCAGTTTTATCTAGAACAAGCGATGCTTAAACCTTTGTCTGATTCTTGTGAAACTATCCACACGACAGTTACAGTACCTAGGAGTTGACTTCAGTGATGTCACTGATGGGATGTTTCTAAAAATCCATCCTCTGTAAAACGTCTTCTCTAGTTGTCCTGCATATGTATTCGCTAATGAAGCTGTGTGTTCTGAGCCTGGATCTCTACATTTCTGTATGAACCAGCTTAGAGGGCTAAAGACAGCTTGTGTTTAAATTGAGTGTAAGGCAATTTATGCTTCTAAAGTCATGGTCAGCATTTATTATTGTACTGTGCTGTAAACTTGTTCTGTGCCTAGTCACATTATTTTATAGCGTTTTTATAGTGTTATCAAATCCGGTGGCGCTGTGTGTTAGTTTCCTGACTCCCATGTCACATGGTCTGTGATTGAAACCTGTGAAACTGGTTTAATTCGTCACAGCCAGCACTCCGGCAGAGAGGGGGTTGTGCTCGTAAAGTAGAAGCAGGCGAGATTTCCAGCGAAAGACACCTCCCCCCCACCCTCATACGATTCGCATTGTAATTACACATTCTAATTGTATTACACATTGTACACATGCTTAAAAGAGAAGAGAGAAAACGCAAGCCTTCTTCAGGTGTGAGGGTCTTCTGCTCAGAATGAAACGCTAAAATGTAATGTAGGCTCTGAATGGGTTCAATTATGATTTGGGCTTGATTAAGGTCGCTGCCTTTCATCTAAAACCCTACTTGAATCCTTCTAAACTAAAAATCAGTGTTAGTGAGTTCTAAATAAAGAGGTATCCAGGTAACAGTGAAACGGGCGGACAGTCTGGGGAGATCGCCCGTTTTCCATGTAAATAGTTCCCTGGTTCCGCACCCCTTGGTGTTTCTCTCGCTCTCTCTCGGGTCACCTGATCATTAGCTCGAAAGATTTCAGTGCTTTGTGTATATTCTAATGGTAGTGGGGGCAGGGTGTGTGGGAACAGGTTTGGTTGAAATTGCATTGGAGATCTATGTTCTTCACACCTGAAACATTTTCTCTGAAAGCATTTTCTTCGCAGTTTAACCGATCTTGTTACAGCATGTTACAGTTTACTATTATTAACCATATTAATTTTAAGTGCTTAATGCCATTTTTTGACCAGGCACGAATATTCTTAAGTCCATATCTTCGCAAGGGAATCAGTGCGAATTGCAATACTAATTAAATTAAAACTACTAACTACTAACTAATACTAATTAAAACAAACCAGAAACGTGTTGTTCTGTGTAATGACATTACAAGTGGAAAGATTGCAGATTTTAATCGTCTTTAATTTTGTTACGTTATACATTTTAGAAACGTTTCATCCATACAAAGACCACAAAACTATTTTCGATTGTATTTCTGAATAGTATGTTACACTTAGTTCACTGTTTTAAATACATCTAATTAAGAAAGTTAGGTGTTAGCATAAACTATTAGCAATCAATAATATTAAATTTAGCACTGTAATAAGCTGTTGCACTTTCCCCCGCATCTTGTAAAAATATAATTTCATTGTTCAAATATACATTAAGTCTGACTATCATATAATAAGTTAAATACAAAACTAAAGAAAAAATAGGGTTAAATATAATTCAAAATATTTTGCTAACAATGTTAACTGTTTATGAATAATAAAATGTATTAACTAAGGAGTAGGATGGCACAGTTGTTAGTATGTTTTTTGTTTTGTTTCTTTTTCATAAATACAACAGTAGTACCTGATGTCTCAGTGGCTTTCAAAATTAAATTATGCATGCAAACCTGTGAACTAGAAAGATAACTAAGCTATCCATCCATTTATAATGGTGGCGAAGTGGTTAGCATTGCTATCTTGCAGCACTGGGGTCCTAGGTTCAATTCCTGCCATCCTGTGTGTGTGGGGTTTTTACATGTTCTCTCTGGGTTAGATGGTTTTTCTCCATATGTGTGATATGACTCCCTCTCGCACTCCAAAACATACTGGTAAGTTAATTGGTTTATGGGAAAACTGGCCCTGGTGTGTGTGTGTTTGTGTCTGTCTGTCCTGTGATGGACTGGCGCTATGTCCAGGGTGTATTCTGCCCTGTGTCCGTTGCTTACTGGGATAGGCTCCAAATCCTCTGTACTGGATAAAGAGATTAGAAATGGATGGAAGTAAAGGCACTGTGTGGATGGAACTATACACAGTGTTAGAAACCCACGATGAAATGGCAGCATCTCACTGAGAATAAAATATTTTATAGTGCTGGCTTAAGGAAACAGCCTTTCCACCTCTCTTGCACATCAGTATCCATACCTAGTTATTTAAACAAATTGCCTCTAATTATAAACATCTTAATATGCTGGCTCTGTGGATCCGCATCAGCTATGTTTGCCCACTCCTTCAATTCATGTGCATCCAACACACAGTTCAAAGCCAGCAACTACACATAATCTAAAATACAATCCTTATTTCAGTATCTATGTAAACATATAGTCTGTTAACTTCATCATCTTCATTAAAAGTATGCCTAACCCCATTAGGAAGTGTTCTTGTTATAAGTGTATTCCTCAGCTTTCCCCAAATTATCTTCTTCTTGCCAACATCTCTAGTCTTTTATCCTGCAATAACTCAGCCAACACTTAAATCTCCAAAAGCTGCTTGTGTTAATTTCTTTAAATCACAAATATCATGTGTAAATACTGGCCATGTAATACTCTGCATTGTGGAATAATAGTTTATTTTAAAGGGAACTAGAGAAATCAAGAAAGGCTTTTTTTCTAGAATTAATAAATGCACATCCTGTTCACTGGGGAAATTAAATCCACACTGAGCAATCTTCAATATGTTCAGAATATGACAGCAAGAATCCTATCAGGGATGCATTACACCTGTTTTCAAGTCCTTGCACTGGTTACCTATCAGATTTCGAGTCAACTTCAAAATCCTTATCCTCCTTATACAGATGCAGCCATTCAAAGTGCGCGTTACAGACACGTACCGCAGGTGGCGTCGCTCAGTGTGACGCAAGATGACGCGTGGCACCGCAGTACGTGATTGGTTGACCAACAGGGGCACTCGTGGTCCGTTGGTCTGTCGTAGAAAGACTTACAGTACAGTAAACGTCTTTGCTGTGCCCGTTGTAGATATTGAATTTTACCACTGAAGGGAAATCTTAGTAGCTGAGCATAAAAAGAATAGGAGCATACTGTAACGCGTGTGAAGGCCATAAATGATATTAATTTTGGAACATAAACATACAGTATATAGCTGGTCTTGGTACTTTAAAGAAAAAAATACACACCAGTATTCCATTTCTCCCTAACGATTTTAAGCATCGAAGTATTTAACTAGCATGTGAAATAGCGTGTGAAAAAGTGGTAGTTTTAAGCTTTTCTGCTAATATAATATGGAATCGCGTATCTAAAGAATTTAATAACGGTATTCGTATGCTGCGACAGGGCTGTGTAGGGCTGTTTCGCCTGCCTGTTCATGCGTGCTGTCTTGTAGCCGACTGGTCTAGGTGCGTGACTACCAGCTGGCAGGTTGTGTGTTCGAATCCAGCTGGTGCTAGACTCTTCTTTTAACAAACATTTCTTCGAAAAAATAGAATAGCAATATTATGGACAATCAATTGACTTTTATATTTCAAAATATCGCAACATGATCGATATTTGCGATATTTTGAACATATCTTCCCTTCTGACAGTGGCTCCTGCTTCTATTGTGTGTGTGTGTGCAACAGAGTAAATTTTTATAGAGAAATGGAGGCTGGACAGTATGCGTTACAATATAAACATTTATATTGATTTAAATCGTGTTCTGATTTAAATCGCAAACGCGTGTTTAATTATATGTGTTTTTTAATCATAATCAGGCTAATGCAACATAAATTGATACAGTATCTTTGTCTTCTAAGTATCTTAATAAACTTTCAGCATAGCTTTCTACCCGTCAAGATTTATATTTCTTGGGATTTTGGGATCAAATGTGGAAGGATTAGATTATAATCGTTTTTATTTGTCAAATACGTGATTGTATTTCTGAATGTTATGTGACACCTACAGCAGTTCACTGCTTTAAATACATCGAATTAAGAAAGTTATGTGTAGCACTTTAGAACTTTTTTCTGAACCAGGGAAAATCTGATCATGTTTCTCTATAACAATAATAAAAAACTTTATTTTACATATCGCCTTTAAAAGTGGCATCTCAAAGCAATACAGTAGATCGAAAAACAGTTAAAAGGGACCAAATTAAATACCAGACAATCGCAAACGCGTTTTCAATAAAATTATTTTATTCATTCAGCAGTTTGTGAGAGGGACATCCAGCAGGGAGAGACACACACACCGGTTTTCATTGACAAAATTGTTTTTTTTCAATTCCTCTTGTCTAACAGGAATGTTTTGTTTGTGGACAGACTGTTAGACAAGAGGAAAAGACCGCCTCCTCCTACGAAGCATTAATCGCGTATCTAAGGAAAATTGCAGTATACCTTTGTTCATGCACATCATTATACAGTACAGTATCTCAATTTGTATTTCGATTAAAAAAAATCGTTTGCCCAGCCACTACTGTTGTTATTGTTTTTATCCTGTAAAGCGTTTCCTTTTTCTGCGTTTTCCATTTCCTTTTTCTTATCACTCGCTTTCTGGATACACATCTCACCTGTCCTGTTCTTTGTTTTCCTGGTTTTGCTGATTATGCCTGCTGCGGTCCACTCCTACCCTCACTCCTACCCTAATTTAAAATACTATTTTAAATTTCTTGGCGCAGTTCATTAACCCTTGTATGTGCTGTCCGCGCCGAAAATGCAATTAAAAAAAAGTCAAAAAACGCGCTCAAAATACAATTTATAGCTTAATAAGATACACTCCACAGGCAAATTTAATTGTGTGTTAGTTTCCTGACTCCCATTATTTAAACTGCGACACTGATCATTCATCTCTAAATAAACTTTATTTTATATAGCGTTTTATGCGAATAGGTAATTAGATTGCTCATAAACCTAATCGCTTTTTCTACATAAACACAGCGTGATTGCTCTCTGAAAATGCTTTTCCTTTATTTTTAAAGTAGGCTCAGATTTCAACTATAGATCGTATTATTATAAACTTTCTTGGAAAAATGTATTTTATGTAAACCATGTTTGCTATTAATTCATTTAGGGCTAAAATACGTTCATTGTCTTCCAATCGAGTCGAGTTGACATTGGAAGCCTGCCACACCCGGACTGTTAAACCAACGCATTAGCACGTCAAAGCCCGTATTGGTATTGAGCCAGTATTGTCTTTAGTATTCCCCCCCTCTCCCCTCAATTCAATTCAATTCAAGGTGTTATATTTGCATGACAGATGGGTACAAGCAGTGTTGGGTATGTATATTGTAATGCTTTCGGCAGACAGGCACTGTGTAAGAGCCGGCGCACCAGAGGAGCGCACTGAGGGAGCGTCTGCATTTATAACTTAGTTTTTAAAATTAGTCAAGCAATATGAAGCATCTCCTTTTACGTTTAAGTCCCTTAAATACATTGAGCCAGCCACTACTGTTGTTATTGTAGTGGTTTGTCATCACTTAAGATTGCTTTTGATACCATCCTTACACAAAGCAGAAGGGAGATCTTAGTGCCTAAGCATAAAAAGAATAGGAGCATACTGCAACGCGTGTGAAGTCCATAAACGATATTAATTTTGGAACTTAAACATACAGTATATGGCTGGTCTCGGTACTTTAAAGAAAACATACACACCAGTATTCCATTTCTCCCTAAACATTTTAAGCATCGAAGTCTTTAACTAACGCGATACCGGAGTCAACAAGCATACTTTTAGAATTTGATTAAAAGGGAATATAATATGGAATCGCATATCTCAAGAAATTAATAACGATATAATTATGTTCATGTTGCAAAAGAACTGCAACGGACATAAAAACTCCCTTGCCTTTAACAGAGCGTTCCATAATTTCTAACTACGAAAATGCCAGGTGAAAGGATTTGTAAACATATTTTGTTAAAGCGAGTCAGTTTTTTCCGCAACACATAAAAGACATTTTTCCAAGAAAGTTTAGCCTTTGTCACTAATGAAACCACTAAATAAAGACATAAATCTAGAAATCTTAAGATTTGTTTTATTTAATGTTGGTAGCAGGATGAACTGTCAGAGTGTATATTTTGTCGTAGAGTTGCTGCAAGATGTTAACAGTGAAAAAGGTATTTAGAAATGAGTTATTTCAAGATGAAAATTTTCAGAATAATTGCAAATCTAGCAGGATAGAGAAAGCACAGAAAACTGGCAGTTAGATTGATCAGACTAGTATGAAAAGTCATTTAGCAAAGGGAATGAGAAGAGTGACAAACTAGTATACTTTAGATCTTTTTAAATCTGATCATGTTTCCCTATAACAATAATAAAAAACTT
Organism: Atractosteus spatula; assembly: GCF_055471065.1. Lineage (NCBI taxonomy): Eukaryota > Metazoa > Chordata > Actinopteri > Semionotiformes > Lepisosteidae > Atractosteus > Atractosteus spatula. The sequence goes on along the minus strand of NW_028296719.1, from coordinate 285,353 downwards.
TATTTGATATATCACCATTAAAGGTGGCATCTCAAAGCAATACAGTAGATGTAAAAACAGATAAAAGGACCACAGATTACAAAGTAAATGCATATAAGAAAGACAAGCAGTTAGAGGTGCTACCAAAATTAGAAAATGAAGCAGATACAGACACTAAGTCTTCTGAAAAGAAAGGTTCTGAGGTTAGATTTAAACTGGCCCTGGTGTGTGTGTGTTTGTGTCTGTCTGTCCTGTGATGGACTGGCGCTATGTCCAGGGTGTATTCTGCCTTGTGTCCGTCGCTTACTGGGATAGGCTCCAAATCCTCTGTACTGGATAAAGAGATTAGAAATGGATGGAAGTAAAGGCACTGTGTGGATGGAACTATACACAGTGTTAGAAACCCACTATGAAATGGCAGCATCTCACTGAGAATAAAACATTTTATAGGGCTGGCTTAAGGAAACAGCCTTTCCACCTCTCTTGCACATCAGTATCCATACCTAGTTATTTAAACAAATTGCCTCTAATTATAAACATCTTAATATGCTGGCTCTGTGGATCCGCATCAGCTATGTTTGCCCATTCCTTCAATTCATGTGCATCCAACACACAGTTCAAAGCTAGCAACTACACAAAATCTAAAATATGAGCTCTACTTGCCACTTACAATACCAACAGTACCAGCTAACTTTAGTAGTGACATTTTCATGGATCTTTTTAACAATAAAATTTACAACATCAGACTTCAGACACAATTAAACAGGGCTCAAAAAAGTCTGGTACAAACATTTTCAGCATGGAATAAACCTTTACTTTAATGGTATAAACCTTAAATGGATTCATATTCTCAATAAGATTTGGTGCTCAGTAACATGACTTAGAAAATGACAGAAGACATACGTATCATGCTTATCCTTCTATTTTTCATAATTGTAAACTCCTTAAGGCAGTTACATTTTCTCTGTTCTGACCTGGAGTTACAGAGAAATTTAAATTCTAATAAGAGATTTGTAATGAGGAAAGTCATACCAATCACTCATACCAGGATTTGCAATCACAATACAAATACTTTCTTTCCGTATGTGTTTATTTTGCAGTTTGAGTCTATGGCATTCCTTTGGGGGTCTATACTCCAAGGCATGACTTTTTTATGGGAACATGACATTTTTTTTAAAGTCTTTTAATGCAAGCTTCATATAAACCCTTAGCAGTGGTTACTGTCTGGAGCAGGTACTTGAATGGCACAGATTCATTGAAATGATTCAATTTCTTTTGAAAATATTTGGGATAATACATATTCCAGAAATCACAGCCGTTGAATTATCCAGAAATTAATTTCTCTCAGGGTGTATTTAACCCCTCATGGATGGCATTGTATGAAATGAGTTTGAAGTTCCCCATTTGCCTCTATTATGAGATGCTGTGGACACTATTTTATACATTTTAGGAGTGTCCATAGGAAGGTATGTTCTAGAAAGAGTGAACTTCTGTTTTGCCATTATTTTTAATAGGGGCGTTACATGTTTACACTTGGTGCTCCTACTAGAGGAGAGGATATGATTAATCTAGGCTTATCACAGAAACTGAAACACATCTGGTTGGTGAGTCTACTGTGGGTAAAATGTTACTGGTACCGCATGTTGTAAAGCTCGGTATTTTCTCTCTTGGCCTGACTTTTTTTAATGTCTGAGTGTTAGAATCCATGTTGTTGCTGGTAAGGGAATGGTAGGTGCTGTGATTGACACAGTCAAAGCCTTGTACAGAGATAGCTGTTTGACAGTATTTTAGATGCCCTTAGTTAAAAGCATGGGAGGAAGTACTGCCAAGGGAAGGGGGGGGAGCAAGGATTTTTTCTTTGATTTTGTGAGGTTATTTTTTGTTATATTGTGTTTCAGAAAGCAAGAAAATAAGATTTACTGTATGATAAAAAGAGAAAGAGCTGGAGTAGATCCTCAGATCAGTTTGCTACCAGCAATCAAACAAAAAAATGGAAAGAATTGTCTCCTCCTGATTGGAACCTTTCTTACTGTCTTATTATAATTTATCAGGCTATCTTTTAATTTCCACTGAGAGAAGGAAGTCACTTGTCATGCAGCTATTTTATTCTTCATTGCACAATATGCTCTAAGTTAGCAAATGAAACATGAAATAAATCAAGAATACGATTAACATGAATGTATAAACATCCAAACTATACTTTATCACATTTAATTATTGGGTTAGCTTTTTATTGAGCCAAAATGTTATAAATGTGTGAACGTCTGTAAAATGGAAATATTTATATTTTTCTCTTTTCTGTTACCTGCCTGACAGCATTTTGTATCCCATTCAGTATATTACTGGAAAATATTAGACCCAACCTAAAGAATTCATGGGGGTAGTGGGACACAGTACTGCAAAGAGTCTCCTAAAGGGACAGAGCTATTAGTACTTATGTGTTTGAGTCTGGAGAATATAGTAAACTCTAAACATTAAGGGAATGCATGGAATCGGAAAATATAAATTGCATAGTACACAAGACTTAACTGGTTTTATTCTAGGAAAGCAGACAAGACTGAGTCATGGGACTCAGAGGATCCAAGGCTAGACTGAGTATAATAGGCTTCGGGCTTCTATTGTGACATCTACTGTAAATTACAAAAATGTTAAAAGTAAACAAAATAAAGTAACTAGAATGTGGTCTGAAATCACCCCTTTAGACACCCCTTTTACTTCACTGGAGTCAGATATGAAATGCAATAGTCTCCCGTTCTGTCTGCTGTGTGTTGCAGCAGAGGGACTCCCTGCAGCTGAAAGGGGCAGAGTAACTTGCATGCCCTCTAGTACAGTTTACACATGCACGACTTTAAAAGCTAGCAAGACAGGTTTCGATTCACATTAGCTGGCGAGCCTTGTTAAAAAACGAATGATAATGTAACATGCCACTGTTCATGAACAAAGTTATACTGAGATTTCCTAAGATACGTGATTAAAAAATAAATAAATAAAAATTTGAATCTCCTGCGGAACACATTCCATAAGAATCAGCGGTTTTACAGTATATATCGCCTTTAAAGGTGGCTTCTCAAAACGCTTTACGGGATAAAAACAACCAGAACAGCAGCAACAACAATATTGTATTTCGTTGCATTTTGAAAACCAAGTAATAACTTAACTATACAGTACGTGCAAACGTTTCGTATGTTGCTGTCGTGAATGCCTGCGTACCCATAAGTATTTTATTTGCCTTGAGTCTGTCTACAGTATCTCTGTCCCACTACCCCCCTCTCTCCCTCAATTCAATTCAATTCAAGGTGTTTTATTTGCATGACAGATGGGTACAATTCTTGTTGGGAATGTATACTTTGATATTTACACCCGGCGCGGCACCGAGGGAGCGTCTGCATTTATAACTTGGTTTTTAAAATTAGTCAAGCAATATGAAGCATCTCCTTTAACTTTTAAGTCCCTTAAATACATTGAGCACAGCTTTCTCACCATCCTTACACAAAGCAGAAACTGTCCGATGACTCACAGTACAAGTGGAAAGATTACAGATTTTAATCGTCTTTAATTTTGTCTTTAATTTTGCCTGTGGAGTGTATCTTATTAAGCTATAAATTGTATTTTGAGCGCGTTTTTTGACTTTTTTTTAATTGCATTTTCGGTGCGGACAGCACATACAAGGGTTAATGAACTGCGCCAAGAAATTTAAAATAGTATTCTTTAGGTGTGAGGGTAGGAGTGGACCGCAGCAGGCATAATCAGCAAACCAGGAAAACAAAGAACAGGACAGGTGAGATGTGTATCCAGAAAGCGAGTGATCAGAAAAAGGAAATGGAAAACGCAGAAAAAGGAAACGCTTTACAGGATAAAAACAATAACAACAGTAGTGGCTGGGCAAACGATTTTTTTTAATCGAAATACAAATTGAGATACTGTACTGTATAATGATGTGCATGAACAAAGGTATACTGCAATTTTCCTTAGATACGCGATTAATGCTTCGTAGGAGGAGGCGGTCTTTTCCTCTTGTCTAACAGTCTGTCCACAAACAAAACATTCCTGTTAGACAAGAGGAATTGAAAAAAAACAATTTTGTCAATGAAAACCGGTGTGTGTGTCTCTCCCTGCTGGATGTCCCTCTCACAAACTGCTGAATGAATAAAATAATTTTATTGAAAACGCGTTTGCGATTGTCTGGTATTTAATTTGGTCCCTTTTAACTGTTTTTCGATCTACTGTATTGCTTTGAGATGCCACTTTTAAAGGCGATATGTAAAATAAAGTTTTTTATTATTGTTATAGAGAAACATGATCAGATTTTCCCTGGTTCAGAAAAAAGTTCTAAAGTGCTACACATAACTTTCTTAATTCGATGTATTTAAAGCAGTGAACTACTGTAGGTGTCACATAACATTCAGAAATACAATCACGTATTTGACAAATAAAAACGATTATAATCTAATCCTTCCACATTTGATCCCAAAATCCCAAGAAATATAAATCTTGATGGGTAGAAAGCTATGCTGAAAGTTTATTAAGATACTTAGAAGACAAAGATACTGTATCAATTTATGTTGCATTTGCCTGATTATGATTAAAAAACACATATAATTAAACACGCGTTTGCGATTTAAATCAGAACACGATTTAAATCAATATAAATGTTTATATTGTAACGCATACTGTCCAGCCTCCATTTCTCTATAAAAATTTACTCTGTTGCACACACACACACAATAGAAGCAGGAACCACTGTCAGAAGGGAAGATATGTTCAAAATATCGCAAATATCGATCATGTTGCGATATTTTGAAATATAAAAGTCAATTGATTGTCCATAATATCGCTATTCTATTTTTTCGAAGAAATGTTTGTTAAAAGAAGAGTCTAGCACCAGCTGGATTCGAACACACAACCTGCCAGCTGGTAGTCACGCACCTAGACCAGTCGGCTACAAGATAGCACGCATGAACAGGTAGGCGAAACAGCCCTACACAGCCCTGTCGCAGCACACGAATACCGTTATTAAATTCTTTAGATACGCGATTCCATATTATATTAGCAGAAAAGCTTAAAACTACCACTTTTTCACACGCTATTTCACATGCTAGTTAAATACTTCGATGCTTAAAATCGTTAGGGAGAAATGGAATACTGGTGTGTATTTTTCCTTTAAAGTGCCGATTCCTGGAATCTGACTGGCTGACACCCCTCTGAAGTGGTTCCATAAAATCTGGTATACGGAAAAGAAATCGTTGATAAATACAAGTGTCTTTTAATACACTCTTTGCTGTGCTCTTGAGGATCCTTGTGATATTTTAAGCTCTAGTTGAATGATAGGTGTCGCATTTTAAATCATTTTCGTAGTTAGAAATTATGAAACGCCCTGTTAAAAGCAAGGAAGTTTTTATGCCCGTTGAAGTAAAACAAAATGCCTGACAAAGTATGGCTTGGACAGATTCCAAGTGCTTGTACAAATGTGCTAAAGAAATTATACTTTGAGTATACAGCTTGTCCAAAGTCATCCATTATTAATACTATTAGTAATATCTTCAGTAAAGGCTTTGATGCATAAATATTTCTGATAAAGGTAGGTTGTGTACTTTTGTCCAACTGAGCAATCTTGCTTTCATAAAATATACCAACATTTTAATGACTGATGATTAACATGCTGTAATACACAGTTCAAAATTAAAGGCTCAAATGCTGTACATGAGAGGTTAAGCTCCCCCTGGCGGTTTTACAAGGCGACGCCGGATAGTTAACCACGTGACACCACGTTAACTGCGTCATACTGCGTGATACTGCGACACGCCCACCGGGGTATGCCGCGAAATACCTCACTCATTTTGAATGGCTGCATCTGTATACTGTCCTACAACTGTTATTATTGATCACCGAATTATTGTACTTGACATGACTTCATTCAGCCTTTCCTGAACGTCTATGACAGGCAGAGAGAGTGCTGTTTCTGGTGCGATCTTTTGCAGCTGACATTTCACTGTTTTAAACGAACAAGAAATTAGATTGCTCATAAATCAGTTATTCTATATAAACACAGCGTAATTGCCCTCCGAAAATCCTCTTTTTCTTGTTCGTTTTAGAGACCTTGATCGAAACTGATTTTAGATGTCAGAAAGGATTTATTTTCTCTGTATTTCCTACATTGCTTTGTCGAGATTTTAACTTTATATCTAACTTTATATCTAGGCTCAGATTTCAACTATAAATCGTACAGTAATTAATAGCAGTAAATACTGATGTTTTGCGCCCTCTTACCACAAAAATATATGTTTTGTAGCTGGGATTAACTTTATTTCGTACGCGTAGCTACTCCGATTCGGACACCGAAAAGTTAAAGATGGCGGCAAATCAGACACCCAGAGAGGGGGCGTCTTCTCGCCTCCATAACTAAAATGCCAAATAGGAGTGGCTTAAGCGACATACACAGTCGTGTAACTGACAGTTTGAGGTAGCCTATCGTGTAAATTTCGCTTTGTTGCTGATAGGTTAAGCTTTCGAAACTCTGCCCCAAAGTCATGTGACTGATTTTTCGCCCTGTTTCGTTGGTTAAACGCAATGATCACAAGCACCACCATGGTAACTGGGATGTGTAGTTTTTAATTCCGTTTGAATTATAACTGTACGTACTGTCTTCATATTTGGCCAGGGCTTTAAAGAGAAGGCGCGCCAAAAAATTTCGGTGCCGTCGTCTCCGCTTTAAAGGTACCCCCGTGCTGGAAGAATTTGACCTCGGAACATTTGCCCAGCGTAGTTATAGTGGACATAAAAACAAGAGTTCGCTGGCATTATATCCTAGAAGACACAGACCGGCACCAGACCGGTAAATGCTTGATGAACTAGGGATTGGACAGTTTCCAAGTGCTTGTACAATCGATGGAAATGTTCAAATAAATGTGCAAAAGAAATAAACAAAATAATCATTTATTTCTTTATCATATTAGCTAGCTAATATCCTCTCTTTGCTAGTTAGTGGCTGTGTTTCTGCGTTGGGTAGCAACGGGTGACTGTTCTCAGGCGGAAGATGTAAACAGCTTAATTTTCGTGTTAAATAATTTTTAAAAATTAAAATTCATTCTATACAGCAATCACATATTTGGGTACCGTTTCATACAACTTTCATGCTTAAAATGTTTAGGGAGAAATGGAAGACTGGTGTGTATTTTTTCTTTAAACTATCAAGACCAGCCATACACAGTACAGTTAATGTACATACAGTAATGTTTATGTTCCTAAATTAATATCGTTTATGACCTTCAGATGCGTTATGCTCCTCTTCTTTTTATGCTCAGCTACTAAAATTTCCCTTTAGTGGTAAAATTCCATATAAATATTCAAAACTAAGCAGATTGAAATGTGCACAGTAAAGACATTAGATGATTAAATCTTTTCACTACCAACCAATGCACCACGAGTGCCCCTGTCGGTCATTTTGGCCAGCCAATCACTTACCGCGGTGCCCTACGGTGCCCTGCGGGTTGGTTACTGTACCACGGGTTTTTACCGCTCATTTTGAATGGCTGCATCTGTAGGTTGTCTCTCGCAGTGTTCAGGAATTGCATTCCGAAACTGAGTCAGATCAAAAGTTGTAAGAAAAGCACCTATGGTGTCGGTTCGAACAGCTTTATTGATTCGATGTTAAAGGCCGGAAATGGGGCACAAGACACGCGACCGCAAAAAGCGTCGCCATCTGCTTCCAGCTGCAAAATGCCGTTTGCGGACGCTGAAGCATTTGAACTTGAACTTTATTGCCATATGTAACCGGTACTGGTACAATGGAATTCTTACTTACAGAAGGTCTCTCGATTGTAAAACAAGTGTAAAAAACAAGACAAAAACAAGACAAAGTGCAAACAGTGCATCAACACAATATACAAACAAACAATAGACAATGTGCAAGTAAACATGTAGACATTTCTTTCCAAGGCAGCGGGTACAAGCGATCTCGCGTTTTAAAACCACCAGGAAAAGCAGAAAGGCACTTGCTTGCGCCGACACACGACGACGTGAGGAGAACACCGTAGTCGGCAGGATTCAAACCTGCGCAGGGAGACCCCAATGGATTTTAAGTCCATCGCCTTAACCACTCGGCCACGACTACAGCAAGCGCTGTGGTTGCTGCGTTCTTGCTACAATCTCACATGGATCGCGAGGCGCCGGCGGAAACCTTTTTCAAAGTCGTTCTCCATTAAAAAAAAAACCTTTCCAAAATACAAGACTTGCAGACAGACACGCCTCAGAGGACTTAAGGGTGGCTTCATGTGGGAATGATAAAGTCTCCCTGTCCGGACAGGAAAATGGCACTTTGTTAGACACAAAGAAACAATCAACAACAGACAAATGTCCACAAGCATTTAAGAAGCCGCACCATGTTCTTGCTACAATCTCACACGGATCGCGAGACGCCGGCGGAAATCTTTTTCAAAGTCGTTCTCCGTTAAAAAAAAAAAACCTTTCCAAAATACAAACCTTGCAGACAGACACGCCTCAGAGGACTTAAGGGTTGCTTCATGTGGGAATGATAAAGTCTCCCCGTCCGGACAGGAAAATGGCACTTTGTTAGACACAAAAAAACAATCAACAACAGACAAATGTCTACAAGCATTTTAGAAGCCGCACTTGAAATAGCTCTTATATTCGTGTTAGACGCTGGAATCGCCTTTTTATTGACGCTCTTACGAACGCCATGGAAAGCAAAACAAAGCAAAGCAGAGCAGAACAAAACGAACAAAATAAAACCCTCACGTCCTGCACTTGAATATAATGCCGTTACGTGCCGAAGCGGTATTGGACGTCATCCTAGCACTGCAACCCGGGGCGTACGGTATATGGGAACGAGCACACGTCACGAATCGTCTCTAATCACTCCCTGCACTGTAAGGCGCCTTGAAGCGTGCACCCTCAACATTCATCTTTGCGCATCTGTGAAAGGTAAACTCTTGAGCAAACTCTGAACCAGACGCTCAAACTCCAGCTAGGATTAGGGGTTGCATTCCCACGCTACTTGAACACTTTGTTTACGCTCAGTGCTGGATTTTGGGAACTTAAGGACGAGTGGGACTTTTCTCCTATCTGTCAATTCGTTTTGTTTTGGAGACTCTTGGCTGTCTGTGTTGTATAGTGCAGCGTGAAGAAAACGATTTCGAAAACTGTGCCGGCTCAAAAGTTGTAAGAAATGCTCTCCAGCTCTTTTAAGTCTCTTCAGTTTTGTCATTTAAAGTGAAACTAGATGTATAACTGGAGCCTCACTTATGCAAATGGTGAGGCTCCAGTTCGACATCTAGTTTCACTTTATATGACAGAAGTACGTCAGACTGCGCCGGACTGGGGGATCATTTCCGGTTATTTTTACCATCTTAAACATTTGAAATCCTCCCCTAGGCAATTGTGACACTTCATCTTGGCTCCACCTAGGACACTCTTCAATCTTCCATCACTTCTCTCTTCTCCCGCAACACTCTCGTCTGTCGGCAGTATGTGGCGTCTTTGCATTACCACCAATCTCACCACAGCAAGAAAGCAACGGGTTTTGGCAAGAGAGGAGGAGACTGCCTGGCCCGAACAGGGATCGAACCCGCGACCTTGGCGTTATTAGCACCACGCTCTAACCAACTGAGCTAACAGGCCTTGTGCCTGCTGTCCTCTCTGTGCTGCAAAAAATGGAATTCAGGGAAGTTTCTTTTGTCCTTCTTTGAATAGAAAGCCCTGCGATTCAGTGTACGGGCTTTCTCGTGCTGTTTAATGGTTCTTGTAACCCAAATCCTACACTGGCCTGAAGTGCCCCCCCATTTCATAGCATTTTTCAGCTGATTTCAAATGTACCTAAAGGAGAAGCATTATTGAAGACCATCAATTACCAAGAGCTTTTGTCAAAGGTTTTGGTGGTCACTTTTAATGAGCACAGAGAGCTATGACCTCGGATTTACATCTCATCCAAAAGACGGCGCCTTTTTACCACACAGCGTCTCCGTCACTATACTGGGGCATTGGGACCCGCACAGACATCAGGGTGAGCGTCCCACCGCTGGCTCCATTAACACCGCTTCCAGCTGTAAGCTTTGCTTTTCCCTGTAGGTCACCCTCATGCAGTTACTGACCTGGCTCACAGCTTCTAAGCTTCAGTGGGTTTTCAGTTGCGAGTTGAAAGGGGATGCAAGTGATGGAGCCGCTAACTGCAAAAGCCACTGCATTGGCCGGGAATCGAACCCGGGTCTCCCACGTGGCAGGTGAGAATTCTACAACTGAACCACCAATGCACACTGCAAGGGTCTCCAAAAAAGACGTTTTTTTACCACTCTGTGCTGGATTTTGGGTCCCAAGGGAACTTCTGGACGAGTGAGAATTTTCTGCTATCAAAATTTGGTTTCGGAGACTTTTGGCAGCCTACAGATGCAGCCATTCAAAATCCGCAGGCGATACCGCATTATTTTGCAGTACGCTGTACGCAGTCTACCGCAAGCTACCGGTAAATACCGCGAGTTACCGTAAATTCTCCTATAATACGACAAGCAAAATAATAGTAGAGAATAAATAAAATAAATAATAAATAAGAGAATCGCTTCACCATGCCTTTCACATGCTCATAAAAGAGATTGATTTAGGAACATAAACATATTACCATATGAAAACTGTAATGTATACAGTATGTATATGTATATTTAATGTCTTAACTGTGCCCGTTTAAGTATTGAATATTCATATCTAATTTTACCACTGAAGGGAAATCTTAGTAGCTGAGCATAAAAAGAATAGGAGCATACTGCAACGCGTGTGAAGGCCATAAACGATATTAATTTTGGAACATAAACATACAGTATATGGCTGGTCTCGGTACTTTAAAGAAAACATACACGAAACATGGTTTCATTATGACCAGAATCGGTCTTGAGATATTTTTAACTTGATTTACAGTATTTGAGAGGTATGTCTTAACACCGATACTACAGTGCTTAAGTACTGCTCACGTATATGTTTTATATTATACATTTCATACGGTCAAATTACTTTTGAGCAACTAATAAGAAGCGCGAAACGGTATGCGTTTTAGTTTCGTTTTGTGCTGGGACCCGTGGATTGATTAGAGATATCAAGTACATACAAGTCATTTTTTAAATGTTGTAGTTCGTCTTGAAAAAATGTTACGAGTACATCATCTATCAACAATTACACAGGTTCTGTTTCCATATTGCGGATTTTGGTTACGTAATATTATTTTCTAGATTTCACGTTGTGAATATATGATTTGGGCAAACAGAGCCGCAAAGAAGTACATTATGGGTTGTTGTTGTTTTTTTTGCAGTTTTATCTAGAACAAGCGATGCTTAAACCTTTGTCTGATTCTTGTGAAACTATCCACACGACAGTTATAGTACCTAGGAGTTGACTTCAGTGATGTCACTGATGGGATGTTTCTAAAAATCCATCCTCTGTAAAACGTCTTCTCTAGTTGTCCTGCATATGTATTCGCTAATGAAGCTGTGTGTTCTGAGCCTGGATCTCTACATTTCTGTATGAACCAGCTTAGAGGGCTAAAGACAGCTTGTGTTTAAATTGAGTGTAAGGCAATTTATGCTTCTAAAGTCATGGTCAGCATTTATTATTGTACTGTGCTGTAAACTTGTTCTGTGCCTAGTCACATTATTTTATAGCGTTTTTATAGTGTTATCAAATCCGGTGGCGCTGTGTGTTAGTTTCCTGACTCCCATATCACATGGTCTGTGATTGAATTTAATTCGTCACAGCCAGCACTCCGGCAGAGAGGGGGTTGTACTCGTAAAGTAGAAGCAGGCGAGATTTCCAGCGAAAGACACCTCCCCCCCACCCTCATACGATTCGCATTGTAATTACACATTGTAATTGTATTACACATTGTACACATGCTTAAAAGAGAAGAGAGAAAACGCAAGCCTTCTTCAGGTGTGAGGGTCTTCTGCTCAGAATGAAACGCTAAAATGTAATGTAGGCTCTGAATGGGTTCAATTATGATTTGGGCTTGATTAAGGTCGCTGCCTTTCATCTAAAACCCTACTTGAATCCTTCGAAACTAAAAATCAGCGTTAGTGAGTTCTAAATAAAGAGGTATCCAGGTAACAGTGAAACGGGCGGACAGTCTGGGGAGATCGCCCGTTTTCCATGTAAATAGTTCCCTGGTTCCGCACCCCTTGGTGTTTCTCTCGCTCTCTCTCGGGTCACCTGATCATTAGCTCGAAAGATTTCAGTGCTTTGTGTATATTCTAATGGTAGTGGGGGCAGGGTGTGTGGGAACAGGTTTGGTTGAAATTGCATTGGAGATCTATATTCTTCACACCTGAAACATTTTCTCTGAAAGCATTTTCTTCGCAGTTTAACCGATCTTGTTACAGCATGTTACAGTTTACTATTATTAACCATATTAATTTTAAGTGCTTAATGCCATTTTTTGACCAGGCACGAATATTCTTAAGTCCATATCTTCGCAAGTGAATCAGTGCGAATTGCAATACTAATTAAATTAAAACTACTAACTACTAACTAATACTAATTAAAACAAACCAGAAACGTGTTGTTCTGTTTAATGACATTACAAGTGGAAAGATTACAGATTTTAATCGTCTTTAATTTTGTTACGTTATACATTTTAGAAACGTTTCATCCATACAAACACCACAAAACTATTTTCGATTGTATTTCTGAATAGTATGTTACACTTAGTTCACTGTTTTAAATACATCTAATTAAGAAAGTTAGGTGTTAGCATAAACTATTAGCAATCAATAATATTAAATTTAGCACTGTAATAAGCTGTTGCACTTTCCCCCGCATCTTGTAAAAATATATTTTCATTGTTCAAATATACATTAAGTCTGACTATCATATAATAAGTTAAATACAAAACTAAAGAAAAAATAGGGTTAAATATAATTCAAAATATTTTGCTAACAATGCGACACCGAACAGTTAAAGATGGCGGCAAATCAGACACCCAGAGAGGGGGGGGGGGGGGGCGTCTTCTCGCCTCCATAACTAAAATGCCAAATAGGAGTGGCTTAAGCGACATACACAGTCGTGTAACTGACAGTTTGAGGTAGTCTATCGTGTAAATTTCGCTTTGTTGCTGATAGGTTAAGCTTTCGAAACTCTGCCCCAAAGTCATGTGACTGATTTTTCGCCCTGTTTCGTTGGTTAAACGCAATGATCACAAGCACCACCATGGTAACTGGGATGTGTAGTTTTTAATTCCGTTTGAATTATAACTGTACGTACTGTCTTCATATTTGGCCAGGGCTTTAAAGAGAAGGCGCGCCAAAAAAATTCGGTGCCGTCGTCTCCGCATTAAAGGTACCCCCGTGCTGGAAGAATTTGACCTCGGAACGTTTGCCCAGCGTAGTTATAGTGGACATAAAAACAAGAGTTCGCTGGCATTATATCCTAGAAGACACAGACCGGCACCAGACCGGTAAATGCTTGATGAACTAGGGATTGGACAGTTTCCAAGTGCTTGTACAATCGATGGAAATGTTCAAATAAATGTGCAAAAGAAATAAACAAAATAATTATTTATTTCTTTTACATATTGGCTAGCTAATGTCCTCTCTTTGCTAGTTAGTGGCTGTGTTTCTGCGTTGGGTAGCAACGGGTGACTGTTCTCAGGCGGAAGATGTAAACAGCTTAATTTTCGTGTTAAATAATTTTTAAAAATTAAAATTCATTCTATACAGCAATCACATATTTGGGTACCGTTTCATAAAAATTTCATGCTTAAAATGTTTAGGGAGAAATGGAAGACTGGTGTGTATTTTTTCTTTAAACTATTGTAGTGGCAATGCTTGTTAATAAGACAGAATTAAGCGTTGGTGTGCTCCTAAAGGAGGCCCCATCTCACCCTCCATCTCTGTGGTGCAGCCACAGAGAAAGAATTCATGCAAGCTGATTTAAGATGTTTTTCTTTTGATAAGAAGCAAGCTCCCAGACGGGGATGCAATTAGCTAAGCCTGGCTATCATGATCAATGGTCATCCACTGGCGCCTATCTGTCTAGGGAGTGCCGAATGGACATCTGGACTGCATTTCTAAGTGTCAAGAGTAAGTGACTTATATCTCACCTTGACCAACCAATCAGGGACTGGCAGGGCGTGGTAATACCACGTGGGTCTCCAATGCCCGCCAAACTCTCAACCAATCAGCACACATCTGGGTCTTGATCAAAAAGGGAGCGCAAGCTCAGTTCTGGGCTCTCCTTGGCCATTTTCACGCATCCTCAGAGACAATCACGTGACAACTGCTGTTGTCTGCAAAAGGACTTGGACTTTGTTCTAAGCGCGAGGCCGAGGATCCCGTACGTATTCAGAATTCTACCAACGTGAATGCTCCGCTTGATCAACGGCAGCCTACAGTTGGACCCTCGTCGACAACCTGAATAGCTTATTCAGAAGCAGCGCTGGACCGGGAACGAACCAGCTTCTTCTCAGGCAAAAGAGTGACTTGTGAGGACTCGCGGTCACACTCTGTGCATAGAGACTTTCTACTAGCCAGCCGGACTGCTGGTAGATCCCCTCGGAGCAACGACTGCCCTGCGCGCCGCAGTCAGATTCCTCCGCCCGTCCTACTCCGAGCTGCACCTCGACTGGTTGGCCGGTAGCCAGAGGACGCCGACACAACGCCCATTGGACAACCGCTGCAACAGAGCCTGTCAGCTGGTTTGGTGTTCGTGCCGGGAAATTCCAAATCCAAACAGTGGATAAGTAAACCCCATGTTCTACATTGCGTCTCGAGAATTTAATTGTACCTCAACACAAGTTGTTATCAATTTAATTCATGAGTAATGTATTTACTTCCGAGTTTAGAGTAACAGTGGGTAATAACACTGATTAGCGATTTGGTAACCGAACGATATATATTGACATATATTCTCTGTTGTGTATCTCTTTGTGTTTGCATCTCTTCGAGATTATATACCTTGTATATTGATAACCCTCACAGTAAGGTCTGCCGCTCGTATCCAGGCAGACTAGTATATGTTTGGTGCACAGTTTATATTAATAAATGTATCTCGTGTATTGAACCCGTGTGTGTGCGTTGTTAGTTGTTCTGACGATTGATTTTCTAAAAGCCCCAACGAACAACCTCGTGATTACTGCTACAATTGATAATTGTCTCAGTAAACCCATCAAACCACTACATTTAATGGCGTCCCTGGGTGGGCGAGTTTAGAATGAAATGAGAATCAATCGCACAGAATAACTGATATTGCTGTGAGTTCAAGTTCAGCACAGCACCGCGGCTTCTATACGCGGATACCGGGTGTGCTGATAACTGCGTAAAGAAATCCCCCTGTTTTCTAGCGTTTAGTGTAACGTGTACTGATTGGAAATCCATCTGCTCGGGTGTTTAGATTCCATACTGTATTTTGGTAAAAGAAAAAAAAGTAATACTCTTAAAGTTTCTCTGACGTAATGACAATGGCTGCTAAAATGTCTGAAGTGGAGTCGCTTATAAGTACTATTTCTAGCGACGACAATCCTGGTTACTGGAGCGGTATCGAAAAGTTGAACTTTGATGATATTGAGAAGCTGCAAGTAGATTTAGTAGCTAAGGTAGCGAACCAGCTTAACACAGGAGGGTCCGTGAACGCAGTTCAGGTCCTATCGAGTTTCGCCTTAAATCTAGCTAAACAGCTGGAACTGTCTTTGTCCGAGCTGACAAAGTTTCAAAAGCTTCAGGGAAAGCTAGAAAGATATAAGGCGGAGCGAGTTGAGTTGTTGGATATAATCAGAGAAAAGAGAGTGAAAAATGAGGAAAGTGAAGACAGACTCAGGGAAGTTTTAGGTAAATTAGATGACCTGTCTGCTAGAGAAACTGCGGCTGAGGTAGCTAGGAGAGACCTGGAAGCGAGCTTGAAAGAAAAAGAAAAAGAAATTGAGCGTTTAAATGAGCTCAGCCAGGAAAGGCAAAAGGAGTTAGATGCTGCCGTACTGGAAGCAAAACAGGCTAGATCCCACTTGCATGCCAGCCCACCTAGCAGCCCGGAGCGCTCACCCAGCGCGCCGGGAGGAGGTTTCTCCCGGCCAGGGTCTGTGGTCGGATCGGCATGGGGGAGATCGCCGAGTCCTGCGCGAGACGCAAGGGCGATGCAATTCAGGCATAGACCCCCTGCTCCTGATCACGGCCGTCCCCCTGCCCGCGGAGAAACCGTAAAAATTAACCTCCACTCCCTGAGGCAGTTAGCCAAAGATGTAGAAAGGTTTGACCCGTCAGTGTCAGGGAATAATGTGGAAACCTACATCGATGAGCTGAGACATACTTTGCAGTTTATGCCCGGAGCGTCCGAACAGGAAAAGGCTATGTTAGTAAGGAAAACTACTAGCCGAGCGGTCCACGAGTGGATGTCTAGACAAGGACCGGAGGTCTGTAATAGCTTTGAGGAGCTGTGTCAGGCAATGATCGGAGAATTTTCGGCTTTTATCGATCCCATAGCTGCCGTGGCCACTGCGCACCATATTAAGCACGAAAAAGCTGAAGCCCCTCGCGACTATTATGAGAGGCTTAGGCGCACTTATTTTGCAGGGCGGAATGAAGAGGGTTGCGAAGAGAACGTGAATTTCAAAGGTTTATTCATTGCTAATCTGCATCCCTCAATCAGGAAAATGATTGTGATGCACACTGATGCAAAAGCGATGAAAATGGCTGACATTAGAATGTTGGCTCAAAAAGCCTGGGGAGCTGAAGTCTCTGCTTCCTCAGAGCGAAAACCTGCTAAAACGGCCGTGTTCGCCACTAAAGCCAGCAGGGTTGACGACTCGCCTCAGCTCGAGGGAGCTGAGGTTCCTGAGCCCGCTAAGCCCCGGCGCAAAATAGGCAGGCAGGACCGCACTAAGCGTCAGAGCCGCCGTGAGCGCTACGGGGAAGGCAAGGGCACAGGCAGAGCCTATCAGAAGGCTGGACGAAGGGAGTCGACTGCAACCCGCCTGGCCAGGCTTGAACAAGCCCTGCTTGAGAGATCAGGACAGGGTAAAACTTCCGCACTGAATGCCGGAAGCGTGAATGAGCTTAGTGGGACCACGCCCCTTCTCACTGGAGGAGGCGGGGATCCATCCCAAACCCCTCCCTCAGTCTATCTGATTGGGTGGGAGGGTTCCTGCCTGGAAGAAGGCTGTGACTCTGAGTTGGGCGCTGACCCCGCCCCTGAAGTCAAAGAAAAGGCAGGCTTCCAACAATTCTTAGGGAATCTCAGCCAGAAAGGCAAAGCAAGGCGTATTTATATCAAGGTTTCTCTTGAAAACGTCTTAGATAGAGAAGCACTGGTTGACACTGGGGCTGAAATTAGTTTGATGTCAGCCGATCTACTCAGCGAGCTCAAACGAGTAGCGAAAGGAAAAGGCATCAGACTTAAGGTAGAACCGTGTAAGATAGATATTTCCAGCTATACCCAGGATCATGCCAGGATCACACACCGAGTGTGGGTGGCACTTAGGTTCGGGCCAATGAACGTGGTGCATCCTGTTGACATCTCTAGGTTTAAAACAGAGCCACTACTCATTGGCCAAGACCTGCTTGACAGGCTGGAGCCTCTGGTGGACTGCCAGCGTGGAAAATTGTGGGCTCAGGTCAAGCACCCTAAGCCTGTCGTACAGCAAAAAGGGGGGTTCAGTGGTTATGCTGTGATCACACAGTGCCCACTGAACACCATAGCTGAGTTGGAGGATTCTCCTGGTTCCTCTGGACGAGAAATAAATGTCTCTTCTTGCTTTCCAAAACTACAGGGAAGTCCTGCCCAGGCCAGCACTCCCACGGTCTCCCAACTACAGGAGCAGTGCTCCGAGCAGCTGCTTGACCCGCCAGGTAAAGCACACCCCTTTTTCATCCCTGAAGAAGAGTGGATCTCCCTGTCCGGTAATGAATGGGAGTCCTTTCTGTGCGCCCTGGTACCTCAGGGGGACAAGGACTACCACCCCATGGTGGTGGGAGGGGTCCAGGTGGCAGAAGTGCAGGTTGATGATGTAATTCTCAGCCTCAGCTCTGAGAAGTCCATAATCAGTGAAGGTCTGTTCGAGGACCTGTCGCGAAGCCGTCAGGTGACCCTGGTGACGCAATCACAGGGTCTGTGGTGGGCACCCCCACCTCATAGGTCCATTTGGAGCAAAGGAAGCTGTGCAGCTTCCATCTCCATCGGAAAAAGGAAGTTTGCTCACTACTTCCAGGTAGCACCTCAGCTGACCCATTCGGTCTGTATTGGTGCAGACCTGTTGGTTCGACTGGGCGCCCAGCTGGACACAGTAAACAGTGTGCTGTGGACACGGGTGAACCCAGATGCCCACTCTCTAAGCGGCGACCCCGAGAACATTCGGTCAGGTCAGACGATTCCTCAGGCCTGCCAGGTAGTAAACGAATCGGACCTGATCGTTCCTGCGTCAACAGCAGGGTTTCCGGTACGCCTTGTCCTAAAGAAGGGACAGAGGATGGATGCTGAGATGGTTTTCTTCCAACCATCAGCTCAGTTTATCAGACTGAACCTAGCAGTCTGTGGTACCCCCAGACTGGAAAGGAATGGCCGAGCCACCTGCCTGTTGGTGCAAAACATAGCAAAACAAGATGTCAAAATCCCTGCTCGCACTGACATGGGACTGGTAATTGACAATGGGTTCTATGATTTCGAACTGGCCATCCCAGTACTGGGGCAGCTCCCTGGTCCCTTGGCCAGGGAGGGGGGGACCGAGCAGGTGTACTACACCTACCCCCGGCGGATGATTGCAATTATGCCAATAGAGGGATTCTGCAACCAGGAGGTGTGCAGAGTGGACCTTAGCGATAAGGATGAGATGGTTGTGTATACAGTACACGCAGGGGTTCCGACGGACCACTCAGCCGAGAGTGCGACCCGGGATACCGCCATGCCGTCAAAAGCGGGGTTCCTAGAGCAGGTACAGGATCAGGTTGGTAAGGCAGATGCCCTGGAAACGGAAAGCCAGCGTCAGCAGCTGCATCAGATCTTCCAGGATTTCCAGGAAGTGTTTGCACGGGACGCCTATGACTGCGGGGTGACGGATTTGCACACAGTGCGCATTCCTACGGCCCCTGGCGCCCGCCCAACCTATGTCAGGCAGTATTGCATTCCCCTCACGGCATACGAGTACATAAAGCAGACGTTGGATGCTCTACTAGAGCGTCAGATCATAAGGGAGTGTAACTCCACTTATAACTCCCCACTGTGGCCGGTGCTGAAACCCAATGGTAAGTGGCGTCTGACCATTAACTACCGGCAGTTGAATAAACAGGTTCCTTTGTCACGATGGCCAATGATCTACCTAGATCGGGAGTTAGCCAAGGTGACAACAGCAAAATATTTCACCACAGTGGATGTGGCCAATGGGTTCTGGACCCTTAAGGTAGAACCGACAGACCAGTACAAACTGGCCTTTTCCTTTGGAAACAGGCAGTTCACCTGGAATCGATGCCCCTTTGGGTATTCCAACTCCCCAGCGGAGTTCAACATATTTCTGCACAAAGCCATGAGTGATGCAGCCGCCAGGGGCAACCTGGTCTATGTGGACGATATTCTGATGCGGAGTCAGACCTGGGAAGAACACATGGCCGAGATCAGGCATGTGTTGACCCAGCTCTCCCGTGCAGGGGCCAAACTGTCTCTGGCTAAGGGACAGTGGTGTAGGACCCAAGTGGAGTACGTGGGACTATTGGTTGGAGCCCAAGGCATACAGCCACAGTCCAGCAGAGTCCAAGCTATCCAGAATATGAAGTCGCCCACTAACCTGTCTGAACTGCGCAGCTTTCTGGGAGTATGTAATTATTCCCGGCAGTTCATTGAGGATTACGCTGAAATAGCAAGGCCCCTCCACAAGCTGCTGCAGAAAGACGTGCCCTTTGAGTGGGGACCTTCCTCAGAACAGGCTGTGATGGAGCTGAAGCGCAGACTCGGTAGTGCGCCGTGCTTGGCCTACCCTGACAAAAATAAGGTCTTCTACCTTGAAGCAGGGTTCTCAGAGCACTGCCTTGGGGCTGCTCTGAGTCAGGAATATGACCAAGAGCGAAGGGTGGTGGCGTATGCCAGTCGAGCCCTGAACCCAGTGGAGCAAAAGTTCTTGGACTGCGAGAAGGCCCTGTTGTCTACGGTCTGGTCGGTAGAACACTTCCGTAGTTATGTAGGGGGACAAAAGATCATCATCGAAACCTGCCACCAACCTGTGACATTCCTGCATAGCCAGAGACTGAAAGCGGGCAGGGTGTCAAATAGCAGGATTGTGGCATAAATGATGGCCCTACAAGGCTATGAGATAGAGGTACGTTATGCACAGAGCAAGAAAATGTACCTGGGACAGGGCCTGGCTTTGGGCCAAGTGTGTCACGGCTGTGACACTGACATGGAAGCTCCAGAAACAATTCCCGCTGCTGAGCTACCGAACAATCACCGGTACTACGATGAAAACGTGGGCCAGGGCTTACCCATGGCCTATGTTGACGGTTGCTCTTTTCGCCACAAACAGCAGGTGCTAGCAGGGGTAGGAGTAGTCTGGCAAGACAATACTCCCTGTGGGCCGACCCGCTATAAGCTAGGACCAAAGACTAGTCAGTATGCGGAAGTAGCTGGGGTGCTGATCACCCTCCAGCAGGCCCTGACAAATGGCCTTAAACAATTTGTCATCTGTAGTGACTCGAACTACGCCCGACATAGCTTCGTGTCCCATCTTCCGTATTGGAAGGGTAACGGCATGAAAAATGCCCGGGGCAAGGAAGTAAAGAACAAAGAGTTGTTCCTGGCCAGTGACAAGCTCACGACCGAGGCTGGAATGATGGTTTACTGGAGGAAGGTGATGGGACACTCCCAGGTGAAGAGACCCGACAAAGACGGGAATGATGAGGCTGACCGGCTGGCTAAATCTGGCGCCTTAGAGGGTGAACCCTGGCAGTTCCAGCAGGAATGGCTACTCCCAGAAACCGTGGCTGAGGTCAAGGCGGTCACCCGAAGCAGGGCTAGACAGGATGTCGGAGCTGACCCTCAATCTGTAGTGCTTGGGTCACAGGGTTTTAACACCGATCTTGCGGAAATGCAGAAACAGGACCCAGCAATTGGGCTAATGTATCAGCATATCGCTGACCCAGTGCGTCAACCTCTTTCGGAGCAGGTGCTGAGCCAGTCTCCAGAGCTGAAGGAGCTGGCAGAGGTGAAAGACAACCTAAAAATTATAAAGGGGTTGTTGGTTTGTGTACCAGTTGCACAAGGTGTCCCAAAGTGGGTAGTTCCCCGCTGCCATCGGGGGGTCATGATCCAACACGCTCATGACGAGCCCTGTGGGGGTCACCGGGGAATCAAGGCCACGTACGACACTATCCAGCAGGTGGCATTCTGGCCTCACATGGGCCAAGACATCGCCGCGTATGTAAAGGGGTGTCTGACGTGTAGCCAGTTCCAACCATCACGGCCCTTGCACCGTGCACCACTCCAGAAAAAGGGCATGACATTCCCCTGGTCCAATCTACAAATGGATTGGGTGGGGCCGCTGGTGAGGTCATCCAGAGGGAACAAATATTTCCTCACGGTTACGTGTGCATTCACAAAATGGATTGAGTGCCTCCCAGCACCCAACGACACGGCAGAGACAACTGCAGTGCTGTTGGTGAACCATGTGTTCAGTCGATGGGGACTCCCCCTGACCGTGGACTCGGATCAGGGAACCCATTTCACAGCTACAGTAATGGCAACCCTGTGGAATATGCTTGGGGTCAAGGCCCAGTTGCATATCTCCTACCACCCTCAATCCTCGGGCCAGGCAGAAAGGGCAAACCGAACGGTGGTTAGTATGCTCAAAAAGTTTGTCTCCACCAGCAGTAGGGACTGGGACATTAAGCTGCCCCTGGTTCTGATGGCCATCCGAGCCACGCCCCATTGCTCTACGGGGGTCCCACCTTTTGAGATGATGACAGGTCGGAAGATGACTCTTCCCCTACACTGTCTTTATGGGGTGGAGGACCTGAGCACGACGGGGGCTGCTACGGCCCATCAGTATGTGTCAGCGAGCACATCTGCAGGCAACCTTTGCTTTTGCCCAGAACAATCTGGGAAGGAGTGCAGAGGGTAGGAAAGCATACTATGACCGAAAGGCAGTTAACCAGGAACTCCAAGTAGGAGACAAGGTCCTGTACTTCCAATTTGCCAAACCCACAGGGGTGGCCCGGAAATTCTTACCCAGTTGGACAGGACCCCACGAGATTGTCGATAAGGTATCACCGGTAGCTTATCGAATTCGGATTGAAAAAGGAAGGCAATCTCTGGTCTATAAGTGGGTGCATCGCAACCACCTCCGGTTGTATCGCCCACCTCAAATGGCGCCGGAGGACACAGAATAGGGTTAAAAGTCTAAACCCGATCAAGAGGGGGGTGCCCCTTTGTAGCTGCAGGTAGTTAGGTACTGTAGTGTAGGTCCTCCTAGGAAAATATATTCAAAATTATAGTGGAACTGTACCATGTGCCTCATCTGTGTTCCAGAATGGGAATCCTAAAACTGCCACGGCTGGTCCTGACAGTGCTGTGGATCGCTTCGACACAGCCCCTTGAAGTTGTGGAACCCGGTCCTCCTACCGGCATAGTCCTGCAGGACGCTCCCGGATTGTTGTTAACAAATTGCAGAACATATACTCAGCGAGTGTATGTGCGGCTGGACCCAAGTGATGTGTTTCGGAAGCACATCAACATGAACAGTAGGGTGTCCCATCATGGCAGGCAGTGGGCTAAGGATGCTGTATGGCATGCCCAGCTAGACACTATACACATGCTCCGCCAGCTGAGGAAGGCAACAGTCAGCCAGGAGGAGATGACAGGCCTCAGCCGCCCCAAAAGGTTCTTGGGGGGTCTGTTTGCTGCGGCCTCCACCGTGGGCTCGCTATTTTCAGCTGGTCTGTTTGCTGCTTACACTGTCACCCTGACCACCCTGAGAAGGCAGGTGTCTGGGTTACTTAAGGAAATGCCAGAAATTCAGGACAGGCTGTATCAACAGCAGCAGCGGCTGGAAAGCCTAGGGAAAACCTTACAGGGCACAATATTAGCAGTAAACCTTCATGCAGCAGTGTTAAATAACACCCTCCACACCGTGGGCAGGATTGTCGACGTGTTACAGTGGGATTATGCTTACGTGCAACAGGTCAGGATGCTGATGCAGGATTTGCTTAGGGAGCTTAGTGCCACGATAACTAGCTTAGCCATGGGACAGATTCCAACTTACTTGGTTCCACTGTCCTTAGTAGAAGAAGTACTTAGGACAACCACTTCTGAGATGGTGCAGCCATTACAGGTACATTTTGCATACAGTCTAGGCAGTGCCATTCCTATACATGTCAACCCCGAAGCCAAGGAAATAGGTTTCCTGTTGAACCTTCCCATCGTGAGTGGCAAGGATATCTATAGACTCAAGTCTATATCGAACGTTGGCTTCTGGAGGGGGGACATGCATGTGAAGTTGACCACCCCACCGCTCGTAGCTTACCAGGAGGATGATCCAAATTTGTATCTTGTTCCAAACCTGGAACTGTGTATATCAACCAAGGATATCCACTGGGTATGCCCAAGTAAGCCATTCCTTAGGGACACAACTCAGAGGTTGTGTGGTATCAGAAAGGGGGCTGCCACTGAAAAGTGTAAAGCCACAGTGACGAGCAAAAGTGAGGTTAACGAACCCCAGGTTGAGCAGGTGGGAAAGAAATGGCTGGTCAGCACACCACAGTTAACGGTTACAATAACATATGACAGGCATGATACAGCTACCGAAGTGCAGCTACCCAACCAAACAGTTTTTCTACAAGTTCCTGAAGGAGCGATAGTGCATCTCAACGATTTAGCACTGTATCACCTGGAGTCAGAACTATACGAAACGGAACTCGAGATTGTGGACGCTTTCAGAGGACACGGCATTGACTTGGATGAGAGAATCCAAGAGACAGTAAGTCTTGAGGGTGTACAGGTAGTCGAATTTGTTCTTAACGACACAAACTTAAAAACTACACTGGTAGGTCCCAAGCACAGTCGTTGTGGATCCTCTGGGGCGCTAGGAACAATAAACGTGGTCATCTTGACACTGCTGCTGGGTAGCTGGATCATGGCTGGGGTAATGTGTTGGATGCTGTTCTCTTGTATCAAAGCCTTGCGGGGTAGTTTGAATGAGACAAAGGGAGCAATGGTTTATCACCGAAATCAGGTAACCACTCCCAAACGTCTGCCTGCTGCAGAGCTATCCGATACTGATAGTGAACTGCCGGAAGTTTAAGGTCTAGAGCTAATGATGATGCCCAATGCCTCATTCCTAGGTACCTTATAACTGAGAGCAGGTATACGCAACGTTCTTTCCAACACTATTTCCTGTACAAATTCTCGAGAGGTAATGTGAATATTGGGTGGTAGAATCCACCGTGGTACAACAAACATCACTTAACTCTGTTTTTGTTTTGAAGGCAACAACGCCTCAGGACCTCGTGACCTTCAAAAAGGGGGGATATGTAGCGGCAATGCTTGTTAATAAGACAGAATTAAGCGTTGGTATGCTCCTAAAGGAGGCCCCATCTCACCCTCCATCTCTGTGGTGCAGCCACAGAGAAAGAATTCATGCAAGCTGATTTAAGATGTTTTTCTTTTGATAAGAAGCAAGCTCCCAGACGGGGATGCAATTAGCTAAGCCTGGCTATAATGATCAATGGTCATCCACTGGCGCCTATCTGTCTAGGGAGTGCCGAATGGACATCTGGACTGCATTTCTAAGTGTCAAGAGTAAGTGACTTATATCTCACCTTGACCAACCAATCAGGGACTGGCAGGGCGTGGTAATACCACGTGGGTCTCCAATGCCCGCCAAACTCTCAACCAATCAGCACACATCTGGGTCTTGATCAAAAAGGGAGCGCAAGCTCAGTTCTGGGCTCTCCTTGGCCATTTTCGCGCATCCTCAGAGACAATCACGTGACAACTGCTGTTGTCTGCAAAAGGACTTGGACTTTGTTCTAAGCGCGAGGCCGAGGATCCCGTACGTATTCAGAATTCTACCAACGTGAATGCTCCGCTTGATCAACGGCAGCCTACAGTTGGACCCTCGTCGACAACCTGAATAGCTTATTCAGAAGCAGCGCTGGACCGGGAACGAACCAGCTTCTTCCCAGGCAAAAGAGTGACTTGTGAGGACTCGCGGTCACACTCTGTGCATAGAGACTTTCTACTAGCCAGCCGGACTGCTGGTAGATCCCCTCGGAGCAACGACTGCCCTGCGCGCCGCAGTCAGATTCCTCCGCCCGTCCTACTCCGAGCTGCACCTCGACTGGTTGGCCGGTAGCCAGAGGACGCCGACACAACGCCCATTGGACAACCGCTGCAACAGAGCCTGTCAGCTGGTTTGGTGTTCGTGCCGGGAAATTCCAAATCCAAACAGTGGATAAGTAAACCCCATGTTCTACATTGCGTCTCGAGAATTTAATTGTACCTCAACACAAGTTGTTATCAATTTAATTCATGAGTAATGTATTTACTTCCGAGTTTAGAGTAACAGTGGGTAATAACACTGATTAGCGATTTGGTAACCGAACGATATATATTGACATATATTCTCTGTTGTGTATCTCTTTGTGTTTGCATCTCTTCGAGATTATATACCTTGTATATTGATAACCCTCACAGTAAGGTCTGCCGCTCGTATCCAGGCAGACTAGTATATGTTTGGTGCACAGTTTATATTAATAAATGTATCTCGTGTATTGAACCCGTGTGTGTGCGTTGTTAGTTGTTCTGACGATTGATTTTCTAAAAGCCCCAACGAACAACCTCGTGATTACTGCTACAATTGATAATTGTCTCAGTAAACCCATCAAACCACTACACTATCAAGACCAGCCATACACAGTACAGTTTATGTACATACAGTAATGTTTATGTTCCTAAATTAATATCGTTTATGACCTTCAGATGCGTTATGCTCCTCTTCTTTTTATGCTCAGCTACTAAAATTTCCCTTTAGTGGTAAAATTCCATATAAATATTCAAAACTAAGCGGATTGAAATGTGCACAGTAAAGACATTAGATGATTAAATCTTTTCACTACCAACCAATGCACCACGAGTGCCCCTGTCGGTCATTTTGTCGGTCTCAAGTCTATATCGAACGTTGGCTTCTGGAGGGGGGACATGCATGTGAAGTTGACCACCCCACCGCTCGTAGCTTACCAGGAGGATGATCCAAATTTGTATCTTGTTCCAAACCTGGAACTGTGTATATCAACCAAGGATATCCACTGGGTATGCCCAAGTAAGCCATTCCTTAGGGACACAACTCAGAGGTTGTGTGGTATCAGAAAGGGGGCTGCCACTGAAAAGTGTAAAGCCACAGTGACGAGCAAAAGTGAGGTTAACGAACCCCAGGTTGAGCAGGTGGGAAAGAAATGGCTGGTCAGCACACCACAGTTAACGGTTACAATAACATATGACAGGCATGATACAGCTACCGAAGTGCAGCTACCCAACCAAACAGTTTTTCTACAAGTTCCTGAAGGAGCGATAGTGCATCTCAACGATTTAGCACTGTATCACCTGGAGTCAGAACTATACGAAACGGAACTCGAGATTGTGGACGCTTTCAGAGGACACGGCATTGACTTGGATGAGAGAATCCAAGAGACAGTAAGTCTTGAGGGTGTACAGGTAGTCGAATTTGTTCTTAACGACACAAACTTAAAAACTACACTGGTAGGTCCCAAGCACAGTCGTTGTGGATCCTCTGGGGCGCTAGGAACAATAAACGTGGTCATCTTGACACTGCTGCTGGGTAGCTGGATCATGGCTGGGGTAATGTGTTGGATGCTGTTCTCTTGTATCAAAGCCTTGCGGGGTAGTTTGAATGAGACAAAGGGAGCAATGGTTTATCACCGAAATCAGGTAACCACTCCCAAACGTCTGCCTGCTGCAGAGCTATCCGATACTGATAGTGAACTGCCGGAAGTTTAAGGTCTAGAGCTAATGATGATGCCCAATGCCTCATTCCTAGGTACCTTATAACTGAGAGCAGGTATACGCAACGTTCTTTCCAACACTATTTCCTGTACAAATTCTCGAGAGGTAATGTGAATATTGGGTGGTAGAATCCACCGTGGTACAACAAACATCACTTAACTCTGTTTTTGTTTTGAAGGCAACAACGCCTCAGGACCTCGTGACCTTCAAAAAGGGGGGATATGTAGCGGCAATGCTTGTTAATAAGACAGAATTAAGCGTTGGTATGCTCCTAAAGGAGGCCCCATCTCACCCTCCATCTCTGTGGTGCAGCCACAGAGAAAGAATTCATGCAAGCTGATTTAAGATGTTTTTCTTTTGATAAGAAGCAAGCTCCCAGACGGGGATGCAATTAGCTAAGCCTGGCTATAATGATCAATGGTCATCCACTGGCGCCTATCTGTCTAGGGAGTGCCGAATGGACATCTGGACTGCATTTCTAAGTGTCAAGAGTAAGTGACTTATATCTCACCTTGACCAACCAATCAGGGACTGGCAGGGCGTGGTAATACCACGTGGGTCTCCAATGCCCGCCAAACTCTCAACCAATCAGCACACATCTGGGTCTTGATCAAAAAGGGAGCGCAAGCTCAGTTCTGGGCTCTCCTTGGCCATTTTCGCGCATCCTCAGAGACAATCACGTGACAACTGCTGTTGTCTGCAAAAGGACTTGGACTTTGTTCTAAGCGCGAGGCCGAGGATCCCGTACGTATTCAGAATTCTACCAACGTGAATGCTCCGCTTGATCAACGGCAGCCTACAGTTGGACCCTCGTCGACAACCTGAATAGCTTATTCAGAAGCAGCGCTGGACCGGGAACGAACCAGCTTCTTCCCAGGCAAAAGAGTGACTTGTGAGGACTCGCGGTCACACTCTGTGCATAGAGACTTTCTACTAGCCAGCCGGACTGCTGGTAGATCCCCTCGGAGCAACGACTGCCCTGCGCGCCGCAGTCAGATTCCTCCGCCCGTCCTACTCCGAGCTGCACCTCGACTGGTTGGCCGGTAGCCAGAGGACGCCGACACAACGCCCATTGGACAACCGCTGCAACAGAGCCTGTCAGCTGGTTTGGTGTTCGTGCCGGGAAATTCCAAATCCAAACAGTGGATAAGTAAACCCCATGTTCTACATTGCGTCTCGAGAATTTAATTGTACCTCAACACAAGTTGTTATCAATTTAATTCATGAGTAATGTATTTACTTCCGAGTTTAGAGTAACAGTGGGTAATAACACTGATTAGCGATTTGGTAACCGAACGATATATATTGACATATATTCTCTGTTGTGTATCTCTTTGTGTTTGCATCTCTTCGAGATTATATACCTTGTATATTGATAACCCTCACAGTAAGGTCTGCCGCTCGTATCCAGGCAGACTAGTATATGTTTGGTGCACAGTTTATATTAATAAATGTATCTCGTGTATTGAACCCGTGTGTGTGCGTTGTTAGTTGTTCTGACGATTGATTTTCTAAAAGCCCCAACGAACAACCTCGTGATTACTGCTACAATTGATAATTGTCTCAGTAAACCCATCAAACCACTACACTATCAAGACCAGCCATACACAGTACAGTTTATGTACATACAGTAATGTTTATGTTCCTAAATTAATATCGTTTATGACCTTCAGATGCGTTATGCTCCTCTTCTTTTTATGCTCAGCTACTAAAATTTCCCTTTAGTGGTAAAATTCCATATAAATATTCAAAACTAAGCGGATTGAAATGTGCACAGTAAAGACATTAGATGATTAAATCTTTTCACTACCAACCAATGCACCACGAGTGCCCCTGTCGGTCATTTTGGCCAGCCAATCACTTACCGCGGTGCCCTACGGTGCCCTGCGGGTTGGTTACTGTACCACGGGTTTTTACCGCTCATTTTGAATGGCTGCATCTGTAGGTTGTCTCTCGCAGTGTTCAGGAATTGCATTCCGAAACTGAGTCAGATCAAAAGTTGTAAGAAAAGCACCTATGGTGTCGGTTCTAACAGCTTTATTGATTCGATGTTAAAGGCCGGAAATGGGGCACAAGACACGCGACCGCAAAAAGCGTCGCCATCTGCTTCCAGCTGCAAAATGCCGTTTGCGGACGCTGAAGCATTTGAACTTGAACTTTATTGCCATATGTAACCGGTACTGGTACAATGGAATTCTTACTTACAGAAGGTCTCTCGATTGTAAAACAAGTGTAAAAAACAAGACAAAGTGCAAACAGTGCATCAAGACAATGTACAAACAAACAATAGACAATGTGCAAGTAAACATGTAGACATTTCTTTCCAAGGCAGCGGGTACAAGCGATCTCGCGTTTTAAAACCACCAGGAAAAGCAAAAAGGCACTTTTCCTTGCTTGCGCCGGCACACAACGACGTGAGGAGGACACCGTAGTCGGCAGGATTCGAACTTGCGCGGGGAGACCCCAATGGATTTCTAGTCCATTGCCTTAACCACTCGGACACGACTACAGCAAGTGCCGCCATTGCTGCGTTCTTGCTACAATCTCACATGGATCGCGAGGCGCCGGCGGAAACCTTTTTCAAAGTCGTTCTCCATTAAAAAAAAAACCTTTCCAAAATACAAGCCTTGCAGACAGACACACCTCAGAGGACCTAAGGGTTGCTTCATGTGGGAATGATAAAGTCTCCCCGTCCGGACAGGAAAATGGCACTTTGTTAGACACAAAAAAACAATCAACAACAGACAAATGTCTACAAGCATTTTAGAAGCCGCTCTTGAAATAGCTCTTACATTCGTGTTAGACGCAGGAATCGCCTTTTTATTGACGCTCTTACAAACGCCATGGAAAGCAAAACAAAGCAAAGCAGAGCAGAACAAAACGAACAAAATAAAACCCTCATGTCCTGCACTTGAATATAATGCCGTTACGTGCCGAAGCGGTATTGGACGTCATCCTAGCACTGCAACCCGGGGCGTACGGTATATGGGAACGAGCACACGTCACGAATCGTCTCTAATCACTCCCTGCACTGTAAGGCGCCTTGAAGCGTGCACCCTCAACATTCATCTTTGCGCATCTGTGAAAGGTAAACTCTTGAGCAAACTCTGAACCAGACGCTCAAACTCCAGCTAGCATTAGGGGTAGCATTCCCACGCTACTTGAACACTTTGTTTACGCTCAGTGCTGGATTTTGGGAACTTTAGGACGAGTGGGACTTTTCTCCTATCTGTCAATTCGTTTTGTTTTGGAGACTCTTGGCTGTCTGTGTTGTATAGTGCAGCGTGAAGAAAACGTTTTCGAAAACTGTGCCGGCTCAAAAGTTGTAAGAAATCCTCTCCAGCTCTTTTAAGTCTCTTCAGTTTTGTCATTTAAAGTGAAACTAGATGTATAACTGGAGCCTCACTTATGCAAATGGTGAGGCTCCAGTTCGACATCTAGTTTTACTTTATATGACAGAAGTACGTCAGACTGCGCCGGACTGGGGGATCACTTCCGGTTATTTTTACCATCTTAAACATTTGAAATCCTCCCCTAGGCAATTGTGACACTTCATCTTGGCTCCACCTAGGACACTCTTCAATCTTCCATCACTTCTCTCTTCTCCCGCAACACTCTCGTCTTTCGGTAGTATGTGGCGTCTTTGCATTACCACCAATCTCACCACAGCAAGAAAGCAACAGGTTTTGGCAAGAGAGGAGGAGACTGCCTGGCCCGAACAGGGATCGAACCAGTGACTTTGGCGTTACTAGCACCACGCTCAAGCCAACTGAGCTAACAGGTCTTGTTCCCACTGTCCTCTCTGTGCTGCAAAAAATGGAATTCAGGGAAGTTTCTTTTGTCCTTCTTTGAATAGAAAGCCCTGCAATTCAGTGTACGGGCTTTCTCGTGCTGTTTAATGGTTCTTCAAAAATTCAAATTCAAATCCTACACTGGCCTGAAGTGCCCCCCCCATTTCACAGCATTTTTCAGCTGATTTCAAATGTACCTAAAGGAGAAGCATTATTGAAGACCATCAATTACCAAGAGCTTTTGTCAAAGGTTTTGGTGGTCACTTTTAATGACCACAGAGAGCTATGACCTCGGTTTTACATCTCATCCAAAAGACAGCGCCTTTTTACCACACAGCGTCTCCGTCACTATACTGGGGCATTGGGACCCGCACAGACCTCAGGGTGAGCGTCCCACCGCTGGCTCCATTAACACCGCTTCCAGCTGTAAGCTTTGCTTTTCCCTGTAGGTCATCCTCATCCGGGTACTGACCTGGCTCACAGCTTCTAAGCTTCAGTGGGTTTTCAGTTGCGAGCTGAAAGGGGATGCAAATGATGGAGCCGCTCGCTGCAAAAGCCACTGCATTGGCCAGGAATCAAACCCGGGCCTCCCGCGTGGCAGGCGAGAATTCTACCACTGAACCACCAATGCACGCTGCAGGGGTCTACAAAAAAGACGCTTTTTTACCACTCTGTGCTGGATGTTGGGTCCCAAGGGAACTTCTGGACGAGTGAGAATTTTCTGCTATCAAAATTTGGTTTCGGAGACTTTTGGCAGCCTACAGATGCAGCCATTCAAAATGCGCGGGCGATACCGCATTATTTTGCGGTACGCTGTACGCAGTCTACCGCAAGCTACCGGTAAATACCGCGAGTTACCGTAAATTCTCCTATAATACGACAAGCAAAATAATAGTATCCGGAATTTCCGCAAGGTGGAGCTAATAAAGCTCAACCTCTCATGTTTGAGCTGTGGCCATCAAAGTCTTTAACGAAGATATTACTAATAGTATTAATAATGAATGACCTTGGACAAGCTGTAAGTGTAAACTCAAAGTATTGCCCTGGTCAACATTCTTTTTTTCATTGACCGTCTTTGTAAAAGTAACACCACAGCATTTCGCAATCACGCATTTGTTTCCAATCATGCAAAGTACAGTAATTTTTGAGAATCGATTCACCATGCCTTTCACATGCTCATAAAAGAGATTGATTTAGGAACATAAACATATTACCGTATGAAAACTGTACTGTATACAGTATGTATATGTATATTTAATGTCTTAACTGTGCCCGTTTAAGTATTGAATATTCATATCTGATTTTACCACTGAAGGGAAATCTTAGTAGCTGAGCATAAAAAGAATAGGAGCATACTGCAACGCGTGTGAAGCCATAAACGATATTAATTTTGGAACATAAACATACAGTATATGGCTGGTCTCGGTACTTTAAAGAAAACATACACGAAACATGGTTTCATTATGACCAGAATCGGTCTTGAGATATTTTTAACTTGATTTACAGTATTTGAGAGGTATGTCTTAACACCGATACTACAGTGCTTAAGTACTGCTCACGTATATGTTTCTAGGTTTATATTATGCATTTCATACGGTCAAATTACTTTTGAGCAACTAATAAGAAGCGCGAAACGGTATGCGTTTTAGTTTCGTTTTGTGCTGGGACCCGTGGATTGATTAGAGATATCAAGTACATACAAGTCATTTTTTAAATGTTGTAGTTCGTCTTGAAAAAATGTTACGAGTACATCATCTATCAACAATTACACAGGTTCTGTTTCCATATTGCGGATTTTGGTTACGTAATATTATTTTCTAGATTTCACGTTGTGAATATATGATTTGGGCAAACAGAGCTGCAAAGAAGTACATTATGGGTTGTTGTTGTTTTTTTTGCAGTTTTATCTAGAACAAGCGATGCTTAAACCTTTGTCTGATTCTTGTGAAACTATCCACACGACAGTTACAGTACCTAGGAGTTGACTTCAGTGATGTCACTGATGGGATGTTTCTAAAAATCCATCCTCTGTAAAACGTCTTCTCTAGTTGTCCTGCATATGTATTCGCTAATGAAGCTGTGTGTTCTGAGCCTGGATCTCTACATTTCTGTATGAACCAGCTTAGAGGGCTAAAGACAGCTTGTGTTTAAATTGAGTGTAAGGCAATTTATGCTTCTAAAGTCATGGTCAGCATTTATTATTGTACTGTGCTGTAAACTTGTTCTGTGCCTAGTCACATTATTTTATAGCGTTTTTATAGTGTTATCAAATCCGGTGGCGCTGTGTGTTAGTTTCCTGACTCCCATGTCACATGGTCTGTGATTGAAACCTGTGAAACCGGTTTAATTCGTCACAGCCAGCACTCCGGCAGAGAGGGGGTTGTGCTCGTAAAGTAGAAGCAGGCGAGATTTCCAGCGAAAGACACCTCCCCCCCACCCTCATACGATTCGCATTGTAATTACACATTCTAATTGTATTACACATTGTACACATGCTTAAAAGAGAAGAGAGAAAACGCAAGCCTTCTTCAGGTGTGAGGGTCTTCTGCTCAGAATGAAACGCTAAAATGTAATGTAGGCTCTGAATGGGTTCAATTATGATTTGGGCTTGATTAAGGTCGCTGCCTTTCATCTAAAACCCTACTTGAATCCTTCTAAACTAAAAATCAGTGTTAGTGAGTTCTAAATAAAGAGGTATCCAGGTAACAGTGAAACGGGCGGACAGTCTGGGGAGATCGCCCGTTTTCCATGTAAATAGTTCCCTGGTTCCGCACCCCTTGGTGTTTCTCTCGCTCTCTCTCGGGTCACCTGATCATTAGCTCGAAAGATTTCAGTGCTTTGTGTATATTCTAATGGTAGTGGGGGCAGGGTGTGTGGGAACAGGTTTGGTTGAAATTGCATTGGAGATCTATGTTCTTCACACCTGAAACATTTTCTCTGAAAGCATTTTCTTCGCAGTTTAACCGATCTTGTTACAGCATGTTACAGTTTACTATTATTAACCATATTAATTTTAAGTGCTTAATGCCATTTTTTGACCAGGCACGAATATTCTTAAGTCCATATCTTCGCAAGGGAATCAGTGCGAATTGCAATACTAATTAAATTAAAACTACTAACTACTAACTAATACTAATTAAAACAAACCAGAAACGTGTTGTTCTGTCTAATGACATTACAAGTGGAAAGATTACAGATTTTAATCGTCTTTAATTTTGTTACGTTATACATTTTAGAAACGTTTCATCCATACAAACACCACAAAACTATTTTCGATTGTATTTCTGAATAGTATGTTACACTTAGTTCACTGTTTTAAATACATCTAATTAAGAAAGTTAGGTGTTAGCATAAACTATTAGCAATCAATAATATTAAATTTAGCACTGTAATAAGATGTTGCACTTTCCCCCGCATCTTGTAAAAATATATTTTCATTGTTCAAATATACATTAAGTCTGACTATCATATAATAAGTTAAATACAAAACTAAAGAAAAAATAGGGTTAAATATAATTCAAAATATTTTGCTAACAATGTTAACTGTTTATGAATAATAAAATGTATTAACTAAGGAGTAGGATGGCACAGTTGTTAGTATGTTTTTTGTTTTGTTTCTTTTTCATAAATACAACAGTAGTACCTGATGTCTCAGTGGCTTTCAAAATTAAATCATGCATGCAAACCTGTGAACTAGAAAGATAACTAAGATATTGTCATGGAAATATAACTATCAAGGAAGCCACAAAAGAGAGTTCTCACCTGAGTAAGGTCTTTATTTCAATATTGCAATATTGGGAGCCCTGCTGCCACTTCGCAAAGTGCAACCAGAGACTCAATTTGTTACAAGCAGTACAGGGTTTTTATAAGACGTTGCGCTGTAAAAAAGTTCAGCACTTGGTCCCTTCTAAAACTTCCCCTTTCTCTAAGAGAAAACAGATTACATCATAGAGCGAGAGAAGAAAAACTAGATTTGTTATTCAAAGCTTATCAGTTACTTTCAGCTAATTCTAATGACCCAGACAGCATATATTGTTTTGGTACATTGTCTTCTAAACTAACCTAAACAGTGTACTTTGTTGACGAACTGTTTTCTAAAATTCTGCACGCACTGTAGCACAGCAGTTACATCCTTGAAATATATTATCTAA
This sequence comes from Atractosteus spatula, assembly GCF_055471065.1. Lineage (NCBI taxonomy): Eukaryota > Metazoa > Chordata > Actinopteri > Semionotiformes > Lepisosteidae > Atractosteus > Atractosteus spatula. The sequence continues at coordinate 250,459 of NW_028296719.1, read as the reverse complement.
AAGCACCAATATATTTTTTTCAAAGCTCTCTACATTTTTAAGAATCAATTTACTTATTAGATTTCCACTTCAATATCCATCCATTTATAATGGTGGCGAAGTGGTTAGCATTGCTATCTTGCAGCTGAAGAAAGATGTGAAGACGGGGGTTTGAATTTAATCCTTTCTGTAGGGGGTTTAGACTTCTAAGTCACAAGCTGGGGTTTATGGCAGGAAAGGGGGTTAACTGATAAGGATTGCAGATGCAAGCTAGGAACCCCCCTGGGTGTAATGTTAAACTGACCATTTGCCCAGAACATCGTAAACTGGCCAAATACCATGAACCCCCCTCTTTACCATCAGACCGAGTGACGTCAGAAACGGAGAAGAAAACACTATATAACCCAAAAGTTTGTAACAGTACGTTGAACAATGCTTCGGTTTTGTTGTTTCTTGCGGGAAACAAGACTTCGGCTTTATTGTTCCTTGCATGCAATAAACTCATCTGTTTTACTTCATCTCAGGATCAAGAACCTTATTTCTTCTGTTACAACAAATTTGGCGTAGTCGGCGGATGCTCCAGAAGGCGCAGAACTTCCCATCGGCAGGAGAGACGGTCAGCGCGCACATAACTAAGAGGTAAGGACTCCTCTTTTATTTAAAAGTCCCGACTCTCTCTGACCGATTGGGAAATCTCTGCTCCCTGCGAGAATCGCCCGAGATGACGGAGTAAACGTGAGTTTCTGAATTCCTCTGGCCCGGGGAAGGCACCGGTGTATGTAATGGGTTGGTTGCTGTAAGCCCAGAATTTGGTCTGGCAGGGGTTCCGCGGTATTGTGTACAGGCGTTCGAAGCTGGTGTATGCCTTAATTGCGCGTGGAGTTTTGAACGGGTTTTGGACCCTTACCGTGAAGTTCAGGACTGGTGTGGGTCTTAATTGCACCCGGAGTTCTGAAGGTCAGAACTGGTTTGGGTCTTAATTGCACCCGGAGTTCTGAGGCTCAGAATCGGTGTGGGCCTTAATTGCGCCCGGGGTTCTAGAGCAAGTGGTGCATTAAATGCACGTAGTTCAGGACTGGTGTGGGTCTTAATTGCACCCGGAGTTCTGTGGCTCGGGATCGGTGTGGGCCTTAATTGCGCCCGGGGTTCTGGAGCTGAGTGGTGCATTAAATGCACGTATAATCCAGGATTGGTGTGGGCTTTAATTACGCCCGGGGTCCTGAGATTAGCTACGCCTTGATCGTGCACAGATTGGAGTGGCGTGGTTTCTGGCGTGGCGTGGGTTTTTTTGTTTTAAAGGAAACAGGAGTAGAAGAGATATATGCATGTATGTTTTTGGTGTTTTCCTTGTTTGTGAAATACATATACACACGCACGACACTAACATAAACACACCTCATAATAAAAGAGCAAAGCATTAAGTAGCAGGATTTAAAGGACGTTGAGACCCGAGAATCGCCCTGATTGAGCTCAGTGCGTAAGTCCACCCCGGGGCAAAAGCAGCGATGCTGGCGTTCTGGGGATGGTGAATTACTGATCAAGAAAGGGGGTTTTCGAGGTCTCGTTTCTTACCTGTGAACAGTGCGGTGTAAATCCTCTCTAAAGTCTCTGAGAGGTATTTAGATCCGGAGGTAACAGACGCCCTTGGCTGAATGAGTGCAGGAATGCACAGGTTTTTCAAGTGAAAGCATCCCCCTACTGAATGGCTGTTACCTCACACACGACTTAAAGTAAATCTTTAAGACCGAACATGTGCGCTAACTGATGGTTTGAGAAAGTGGTGGAAGGGTCCGTTTAAATATCGGAAAAGTGTAAGTTGACGGAAAAGAAGGAGAAAAATATGGAAAAAGCTGAGTTTGTCAGAGGGAATTTGGGGCGAAGACGCCTGTAAAGAAAGCATATGAGTATTGATTGGCAAAAGCACAAGCATGTAGCTCCCACCCTGGTGCACGGCCGGCACCAGTAGTGGCAGATACATGACGAAAAAGAAAGAAATTGGGATGTGACTTAAAAGTGTGTTTACGGGGAAAATAAAAACCCGGAAGAAAATATACTTTACTCGCTACGAAAGAGTATAAAAAAAAAAGCTAAAAGAGGCAGTACAGGAGAATGAGAAACTAAAGAAGGAATTAACTTCTGGTCACGCTGCACTGGTTAATGTGCTGCAGCCAGCGACTAAGTTATATCCTGCTCTCCCACAGGGGAACAAACAGGCAGGAAACGAAAATAATTGGGATCAATTCCCTCAGTGGCCATATGGAGAAGGGGGGTCTGATTGGGATAACACTTGGTATGAGTGTGATAAAGACGGATCAGGGTCTCCCCTGTTAGAGGGAGGGCGCCCGCAGATCTGTACTCTCACTCGAAGTGGGAAAGGACTTGATGTAGCAGGGGCTGGCGCCGTTGATGACAGCGCCACTCTAACACTGTCTCGCACCCCGTCGAGGGGGTCTGCAATCGCACCTACCTTCCCTGATTTCCCCCATACGATCAAATCCAAAACCGTAAGATATTGACCGGTGGGCTAAAGTACCGCACCCGAAATTAGAAATGCAGCGAACCTGGAGTGCGCTTCAGGAATTAAAAGGATTCATGTAGAAGTAAAACAAGAATACAGCACATTGTATTACGAAGAGAAAAATATATTCTCGATGTGTATGTGTGTTTTATGAATTTGTGTGCCGGCATGTATGTGTGTAACTGTGAGTTTTGGTATACTAAATGACGGTGTGAGTGTGTTTAGCCAGCGGGACTGGCTAGAGACGTAACTAAAGAGACTTGACGAAAATCAACTTAAGGAGATTGGAAAATATAAGAGCGTCTGAAACGTATAAGTACAGTACAGGTGGACGTAAAAGTAGTTAAACAGTTTTTGTATTATTATAAATTATTATAAATTGTAATTTATACAATTAGTTGCAATAGTGGAAACAATTTGGTTTTATTCGAATGTCTCGAAACCAGACATGCTGAAACGCTGTAGGTTTAGAATCGAGACTGGGGAGAATAACGTCTTGTGAGAAAATCTGTTTACCTAACGATTAGATCCTGTAAATCCCTTGTAGCCTCCCTAAGTCTGTCCCAGTCCAGTGAATAAAAATGTACTGTTAATGGAGTGTTGGTTTCTCTGTTAGGGGATACTGGAGCACTACTGTCCTGCTTGTTTCACTCCTCTGTTCAACAGTGTACTATAGAGCAATGTATAGGGGAAGATGGCAGGAGGCCACAGGAGTATTGGGACAGCAAGTTTTACTTGCCGAGTACCAGATTTTAATGGGTGGTTTTATTCCAGATCTATTGGGTTGGAATATTATGCATTACAAAGAATGACTATGCAGAACAGGGTATCACGTAGCTTCAACTGGCTGTGATCACTCAGTATGTTGATGGTATTCTGAGTGCTTCCCCTGATGAGGAAACCCACAAGTCTGAGTTGCTTCAGCTTTAGAGTGTCTAATAGAAGCAGTTATGATAAGGCCCTTTTGTGTCTAGCATTGTGAAATTTTAACAGGGCCTGGGTGCAATGTTTCTTACAGGGTGAGCACAACTCTTAACAGATCTGCTTAAGGGGGGAGTGCAGTACAAGGACAAGATTGCCTTGGTTCCCGCAGCAAAAGCCGCCTTTAATAATTTGAAACAAGTTCTCTTACAGGTGCTGAGACTGGGGTTTCCTCAGATGGATCAACCATTCCTTTGTATTATTGCAAGTTGCTGACAGAGGCCACCCAAGGAGCCCGCGAGCAGGTCCTGGAGGCGTGGGGACCACCACCTGAAGGAGGGCACAACCTCATCCCAGGAGAGTGGGTGTGGATCAGGAAATTTCCTTCACAGGTTCTCCAGCCCAGGTGGGACGGACCCTACCAGATCCTGTTGACAACCGAGTCTGCGGTTCGAGTGGAAGGAAAAGATCGCTGGATCCACGCGCCACACTGCCGACGAGCCTCATCCCCATTTACAGACTCAGAAAGAAATCATTTCTGTTTATAAGAATAATTGTTGCTGTAGGACTATGTTCCGCAGGAATTAATGATCATCTCTCCCACAAAGGAGAACATGGAATTAATTCCTTTTTAGGCCTCTCCTATCTGACAGCTAAGAAAACCAACCAAAGTGCCTGCTGGGTGTGTGCCACATTACCCAAATATGTACAGGGAGGACTTCCTATGGGAGCCATTCCTTGGCGTCTCGAGGAAGTCATAGGCATGATCATTTGGAGGGATAATTTAGGAGATTTTAATATGACAAACTATGGGGGGTTGCCATAACACGACTTTAACCTGCACAACATTACAATATCTACAGGAGCGAGGCTTAGAGCCCACGAGTTTCACAGGCTCTTACGCTCCTAAATATAACAGAAGCCATACACCACCATACCTGACTCTCAATAAGGAACGTGAGGGAAACATATGTTTTCAGCACACTAATTGGTCTGCACTTGGTTGGATGGAGTCGTTGCAACCTTACCATCGCTGCAAATATATCCACCTCTACCTTCCAAATTCCAGGATGGGATCGGCACACCCCACAATTCAGTATAAGCTTCTTATTTTCAGAGGCATGGGGAGCGCCAAACGGAACATCTTTCATTTGTGGAAAACGAGCCTACCCATGGTTGCCAGCCCAGTGGTCTGGCTCATGTTATTTAGGATATGTGGTTCCTCATATCCGTGTTCAAATCCACAGCCCCTTCGGACCTAACCACAGACCACAAAGAAAATTGGCTGATTGGGAATATTATTTAGGTATAATATTTCCACAAGCCGGCATGAACTTTCTGAGTCGAGAGTTAATTCAAATGGCCTCGACTTTAGAAGAATTAGCAAATTCTACCTCATCTAGTCTGAAGGCTGTTAATGATGAGATGGTAGCCCTCAGAACAGTGGCCATGCAGAACCGACTAGCTTTAGATTATGTACTGGCGGCCCAAGGAGGAACTTGTGCAGTAATTGACACTGAATGCTGCACATATATTCCTGATAATTCTGAGCACGTCTCAGATCTGGCCCAACACATTTACAATGAGGGACAGAAATATCAGGACTATTATACTGAAAATTGGGGAATTGGGTCTTGGGTAAAGTCTGTGTTTGGGGCCTGGGGTGGAACCTTTTTATAGTGTGTATCTGTAGGAGTAGTATTGTTTATATGTATAATTGTAATCATCACATTCACAAAAACATGTATCACATCTTGCTATAACCGTGGAACGTACAATGACATGGCAATACATACCTGTTCGCCAAGAAAGGAAAGATCTGCCCTGACATTGTATGTATAAAAATAGGCTACACTGACGTATGCCATATTTTATAAGGGGGGAATGAAGAAAGATGTGAAGACGGGGGTTTGAATTTAATCCTTTCTGTAGGGGGTTTAGACTTCTAAGTCACAAGCTGGGGTTTATGGCAGGAAAGGGGGTTAACTGATAAGGATTGCAGATGCAAGCTAGGAACCCCCCTGGGTGTAATGTTAAACTGACCATTTGCCCAGAACATCGTAAACTGGCCAAATACCATGAACCCCCCTCTTTACCATCAGACCGAGTGACGTCAGAAACGGAGAAGAAAACACTATATAACCCAAAAGTTTGTAACAGTACGTTGAACAATACTTCGGTTTTGTTGTTTCTTGCGGGAAACAAGACTTCGGCTTTATTGTTCCTTGCATGCAATAAACTCATCTGTTTTACTTCATCTCAGGATCAAGAACCTTATTTCTTCTGTTACAACACAGCACTGGGGTCCTAGGTTCAATTCCTGCCATCCTGTGTGTGAGGGGTTTACATGTTCTCTCTGGGTTAGATGGTTTTTCTCCATATGTGTGATATGACTCCCTCTCGCACTCCAAAACATACTGGTAAGTTAATTGGTTTATGGGAAAACTGGCCCTGGCGTGTGTGTGTTTGTGTCTGTCTGTCCTGTGATGGACTGGCGCTATGTCCAGGGTGTATTCTGCCTTGTGTCCTTTGCTTACTGGGATAGGCTCCAAATCCTCTGTACTGGATAAAGAGATTAGAAATGGATGGAAGTAAAGGCACTGTGTGGATGGAACTATACACAGTGTTAGAAACCCACGATGAAATGGCAGCATCTCACTGAGAATAAAATATTTTATAGTGCTGGCTTAAGGAAACCTTTCCACCTTTCCACCTCTCTTGCACATCAGTATCCATACCTAGTTATTTAAACAAATTGCCTCTAATTATAAACATCTTAATATGCTGGCTCTGTGGATCCGCATCAGCTATGTTTGCCCATTCCTTCAATTCATGTACATCCAACACACAGTTCAATGCCAGCAACTACACATAATCTAAAATACAATCCTTATTTCAGTATCTATGTAAACATATAGTCTGTTAACTTCATCATCTTCATCAAAAGTATGCCTAACCCCATTAGGAAGTGTTCTTGTTATAAGTGTATTCCTCAGCTTTCCCCAAATTATCTTCTTCTTGCCAACATCTCTAGTCTTTTATCCTGCAATAACTCAGCCAACACTTAAATCTCCAAAAGCTGCTTGTGTTAATTTCTTTAAATCACAAATATCATGTGTAAATACTGGGCATGTAATACTCTGCATTGTGGAATAATAGTTTATTTTAAAGGGAACTAGAGAAATCAAGAAAGGCTTTTTTTCTAGAATTAATAAATGCACATCCTGTTCACTGGGGAAATTAAATCCACACTGAGCAATCTTCAATATGTTCAGAATATGACGGCAAGAATCCTATCAGGGATGCATTACACCTGTTTTCAAGTCCTTGCACTGGTTACCTATCAGATTTCGAGTCAACTTCAAAATCCTTATCCTCCTTATATACTGTCCTACAACTGTTATTATTGATCACCGAATTATTGTACTTGACATGACTTCATTCAGCCTTTCCTGAACGTCTATGACAGGCAGAGAGAGTGCTGTTTCTGGTGCGATCTTTTGCAGCTGACATTTCACTGTTTTAAACGAACAAGAAATTAGATTGCTCATAAATCAGTTATTCTATATAAACACAGCGTAATTGCCCTCCGAAAATCCTCTTTTTCTTGTTCGTTTTAGAGACCTCGATCGAAACTGATTTTAGATGTCAGAAAGGATTTATTTTCTCTGTATTTCCTACATTGCTTTGTCGAGATTTTAACTTTATATCTAACTTTATATCTAGGCTCAGATTTCAACTATAAATCGTACAGTAATTAATAGCAGTAAATACTGATGTTTTGCGCCCTCTTACCACAAAAATATATGTTTTGTAGCTAGGATTAACTTTATTTCGTACGCGTAGCTACTCCGATTCAGACACCGAACAGTTAAAGATGGCGGCAAATCAGACACCCAGAGGGGGGAGGGGGGGGGCGTCTTCTCGCCTCCATAACTAAAATGCCAAATAGGAGTGGCTTAAGCGACATACACAGTCGTGTAACTGACAGATTGAGGTAGCCTATCGTGTAAATTTCGCTTTGTTGCTGATAGGTTAAGCTTTCGAAACTCTGCCCCAAAGTCATGTGACTGATTTTTCGCCCTGTTTCGTTGGTTAAACGCAATGATCACAAGCACCACCATGGTAACTGGGATGTGTAGTTTTTAATTCCGTTTGAATTATAACTGTACGTACTGTCTTCATATTTGGCCAGGGCTTTAAAGAGAAGGCGCGCCAAAAAATTTCGGTGCCGTCGTCTCCGCTTTAAAGGTACCCCCGTGCTGGAAGAATTTGACCTCGGAACGTTTGCCCAGCGTAGTTATAGTGGACATAAAAACAAGAGTTCGCTGGCATTATATCCTAGAAGACACAGACCGGCACCAGACCGGTAAATGCTTGATGAACTAGGGATTGGACAGTTTCCAAGTGCTTGTACAATCGATGGAAATGTTCAAATAAATGTGCAAAAGAAATAAAATAATCATTTATTTCTTTATCATATTGGCTAGCTAATGTCCTCTCTTTGCTAGTTAGTGGCTGTGTTTCTGCGCTGGGTAGCAACGGGTGACTGTTCTCAGGCGGAAGATGTAAACAGCTTAATTTTCATGTTAAATAATTTTTAAAAATTAAAATTCATTCTATACAGCAATCACATATTTGGGTACTGTTTCATAAAACTTTCATGCTTAAAATGTTTAGGGAGAAATGGAAGACTGGTGTGTATTTTTTCTTTAAACTATCAAGACCAGCCATACACAGTACAGTTTATGTACATACAGTAATGTTTATGTTCCTAAATTAATATCGTTTATGACCTTCAGATGCGTTATGCTCCTCTTCTTTTTATGCTCAGCTACTAAAATTTCCCTTTAGTGGTAAAATTCCATATAAATATTCAAAACTAAGCGGATTGAAATGTTCACAGTAAAGACATTAGTAAAGGTGCACAGTAAAGGCACCACGAGTGCCCCTGTCGGTCATTTTGACCAGCCAATCACTTACCGCGGTGCCCTACGGTGCCCTGCGGGTTGGTTACTGTACTACGGGTTTTTACCGCTCATTTTGAATGGCTGCATCTGTAGGTTGTCTCTCGCAGTGTTCAGGAATTGCATTCCGAAACTGAGTCAGATCAAAAGTTGTAAGAAAAGCACCTATGGTGTCGGTTCTAACAGCTTTATTGATTCGATGTTAAAGGCCGGAAATGGGGCACAAGACACGCGACCGCAAAAAGCGTCGCCATCTGCTTCCAGCTGCAAAATGCCATTTGCGGACGCTGAAGCATTTGAACTTGAACTTTATTGCCATATGTAACCGGTACTGGTACAATGGAATTCTTACTTACAGAAGGTCTCTCGATTGTAAAACAAGTGTAAAAAACAAGACAAAGTGCAAACAGTGCATCAAGACAATGTACAAACAATAGACAATGTGCAAGTAAACATGTAGACATTTCTTTCCAAGGCAGCGGGTACAAGCGATCTCGCGTTTTAAAACCACCAGGAAAAGAAGAAAGGCACTTTTCCGTGCTTGCGCCAGCACACAACGATGTGAGGAGAACACCGTAGTCGGCAGGATTCGAACCTGCGCGGGGAGACCCCAATGGATTTCTAGTCCATCGCCTTAACCACTCGGCCACAACTACAGCGAGCACCGCTGTTGCTGCGTTCTTGCTACAATCTCACATGGATCGCGAGGCGTCGGCGGAAACATTTTTCAAAGTCAGTCTCCATTAAAAAAAAAACCTTTCCAAAATACAAGCCATGCAGACAGACACGCCTCAGAGGACTTAAGGGTGGCTTCATGTGGGAATGATAAAGCCTCCCCGTCCGGACAGGAAAATGGCACTTTGTTAGACACAAAGAAACAATCAACAACAGACAAATGTCCACAAGCATTTAAGAAGCCGCACCATGTTCTTGCTACAATCACACACGGATCGCGAGACGCCGGCGGAAATCTTTTTCAAAGTCGTTCTCCGTTAAAAAAAAAAAACCTTTCCAAAATACAAACCTTGCAGACAGACACGCCTCAGAGGACTTAAGGGTTGCTTCATGTGGGAATGATAAAGTCTCCCCGTCCGGACAGGAAAATGGCACTTTGTTAGACACAAAAAAACAATCAACAACAGACAAATGTCTACAAGCATTTTAGAAGCCGCACTTGAAATAGCTCTTATATTCGTGTTAGACGCAGGAATCGCCTTTTTATTGACGCTCTTACGAACGCCATGGAAAGCAAAACAAAGCAAAGCAGAGCAGAACAAAACGAACAAAATAAAACCCTCACGTCCTGCACTTGAATATAATGCCGTTACGTGCCGAAGCGGTATTGGACGTCATCCTAGCACTGCAACCCGGAGCGTACGGTATATGGGAACGAGCACACGTCACGAATCGTCTCTAATCACTCCCTGCACTGTAAGGCGCCTTGAAGCGTGCACCCTCAACATTCATCTTTGCGCATCTGTGAAAGGTAAACTCTTGAGCAAACTCTGAACCAGACGCTCAAACTCCAGCTAGGATTAGGGGTCGCATTCCCATGCTACTTGAACACTTTGTTCAAACCAGGCTGTCCGGACATGAGTTGGCGCGCTCCAGATTTTCTTTTTCTTTTTTTTCCCTCGTACTCGAGGGTCATTTTCCTGTTCCACATGCAATTTCAACATCTTCCTTGGGAGATGTCAAGCCAGCAAGCCACTGCTGTGCTTCAGTGGCCGGTGTGGAGTTCAGTGGCCCTGTTGTACACGGAAAGCACATTGAGCTCCTTGGACATGAAAAGTTCCAGTTAAAAGCCATTTGTCATCCTTTCTCTTGGTGTCGATGTTGCTATTGTATGTAAAGGTGGCAACTTGCTCAGCGAGCAGGCGGAGCGCACAGCGAATGCAGATGTGTCTGAGTTGTGTGTCCAAGTGGCTGCAAAAGGACAGAGCTCGTGGCGCGCTGTGGCTTAGTTGGTTAAAGCGCCTGCCTAGTAAACAGGAGATCCCGGGTCCGAATCCCAGCGGTTCCTTTTTTTGTTCTGTCTTCTCGAACAGGACTGGTCATTATGGACAACCGCCTACGGCTAGACTTAATTAAATGCAAGTATTCATTTCCTGTCTTGAACGACTTGTTTTTCTTAGAATGCAACTTGCAAAACATGAAATGCAAACCTTGCTAATCAGCGCTCGCGGCTGGAAAACAAAAAAGAAGTCAGCAATGTTTTTTCTTTAACCTTAACCCTGCTAATGGAGGAGTTAAACGACCGAGTCTACGCAGCTTAAACGGTCTGCACGTCGGGTTCTTAGCTGAAAGGGTGGTAAATCAGGCTCACCCAGTCCTTAATCTTTTAAAGAGGATAAAAAATTGAACCTAGTCGCCACATCACATACATCCTGTTCAATGATAAGAAGGTGACATCTGTCCTCGCTCCAGAGTAAATCACACGTTGAGGGCATTTTTTTTCCACTTTACCGTGAGTCGGGCTCGGCTGCACACAGGCGAGAGCAGAGCAATGAGGTCACGGGGACAGGGGAGTCACACGCTGGCGGTTTGAACACGCGGAAGATCACTGAGGGATCTACAGTATATGGACCCTCTGTGCGCCACCCGTCCAAACTCTGGACTCTGAATCCTGCCATCCGAGTTTAGATCTCGGCGGAACCTGAGCCGCAGTTCCTTCTTAAAACGTAATCTGGTGAGCATTTCTAGAATCGTACTTGTATAGATGCAGCCTTTAATGTGTTGCTAGGTTAAAATTGATGACTTCTTGAACTTCAGTAGGCAATTGCCCTCTTGATTTCGGATTTAATTGCTTTACTACAGGGGTGCTTTTATGATGACAGAGTCATGTTCAGGTACTTTGCTGGATGGAGGAAGCTCATTTCGGACTCTGTGATCTGCTCACCTGGAAAGGTCTGCTGTACTACTACAAGAGAGAAGTAGAGTCTGGAAGAAGGGACAATTTTATGATGCTTTGGAAGAAAGTGTTTTTTTTTTCTTTGAAATCGAAATGAATCAGAATATCAGTGCAAAGGACAAACTCTTGGTTTGGTTTAAAGAGATATGGTTTTAAACAGACACAATGTAGAAAACAGGTGTTTCTCACTTTTGGAAAAGAATGGACCGGGGGTAATGTTTTACTAGTTGCAGTGCTGAGCTCACTGGGTTGCAGTCATGCAGTGTGACACCAGGGCCAGTGGCGCAATGGATAACGCGTCTGACTACGGATCAGGAGATTGTAGGTTCGACTCCTGCCTGGCTCGGGTCACTTTTAAACGCATCAGGCTACTCCCTAAGTAGCCTGTGCTACTTACTGTATGTGGGTGTAATCGTACCCAGTACGAGATTTCCTTCATGTAAATGAACTGCACCTGGGCTCAGTACGGTGCTGAGAGCCCAGCGTTGCTGTTCTAATTAGCACGCACTGCATCGGCTATGAACCCGAACATTTCAATTATTCCGATCAGTAAGTCAACACGTAGTCCACATGAAAGGTAGAAATATTCTCTTGTCTGTCTCTTGTTTGTATATAACTGAATGTCCCTGACAATGTACTGTTAGTTTTAATTGAAGAACGGCATTTGTGTTCAAATATAGCAGACAAGTTTACGTAACTGCTCATGCGACACTCAGTTGTAATTAGTCAAGAAATAAAGTCGAACAACAGCTGAGGGTTTGAATGTGAACGTATCAGATTGCAGCGTCTTTTACTTCCATTGACAAATGATAGAGATTCGAAGAGAGATCCTTCAGACTGGCAAGCAAACCCACGGCTTTTTCGGTTTTCTATCTAGGCAACGTTGGTGTCTGCAATAGCATAAATGAAAGCACGATGCAATTTCTGTGGCTACATTTGTTGCACTTCATGCACAGTAAGAGTGTTTCTAACACCAAATAAAAACTCAACAATTAGCGATCACGCCTTCTCCTCAGTTAACCCACTGAAACCCTCGCTGATAAGAATTCTTTACTGCGTGCTTTACGAGCACCTATCTTGTCGGTTCTTTGAGCTTTATTGATCCGATTTTCAAAGGCATAAGTAGAGCACCAGACGTGCGAACGCAAAATGTGTGGTTATCTGAAGAATTGATTTCCATGGCAGCGGGTCCAAGCGATTTAGCGTTTTTATAGTACCAGAAAAGGAGAAGCGGCACTTCGCCTCTGCCACGCAGGCACACTACAACGTGCGGCAGCCGCTGTAGACGACAGGATTTGAACCTGCGTGGGGAGTCCCCACCAGATTTCGAGTCCATCGCCTTAAACACTCGGCCACGACTACGGCGAGCTCGCCACTGCCGCATTCCTCCTATAATCTAACACGAGTGCGAGGTGGCTGGGGAAACCTTTTCAGAGTCGCTCCCCGTTAAAAAAAAATACCTTTGACAAAATACGTGCCGGCAGACAGACACGCCTCCGAGGGTTTAAGGGTGGCTTCACGTTCAAAGGATAAAGTCTCCCCGTCCTGATGTCAAAATGCAACTTTGGCAGACAGAAAAAACATCAACAAACCACAAATGTGGACAAGGATTTTACAAGCTGCACCACACTGCACTTTGAAAAGCATTTAAATTAGTGTTAGACGCAGGAATTGCCTTTGGTTTACGCGCTTACGAAAGCCCTCAGCTCCTGCAGTTGAATATAATGCCGTTACGTGTCGAAGCAGTAACGTACGTCATCCTACCACTGCAGCACGGGGAATATAGGGAAACGAGCACACACTACGAATCGTCTCAATCACTCCCTAGAGTTGTAAGGCGCATTGAAGGGTGCACCGCCATCATTAATCGTTGCGCCTCTGTGAAAGGAAAGCTCTTGAGCAGTCTTTGAAACAGCTCGGATGAAACACTTGATTGCTTCCATGTGCATCTGGAGTTAATTTCTTATTTTCACTTCACGCCGCCCAAAGCATTTCTAAAACAGGAGATTCGCGTTTGGGAATGCGCCCTGCCCTAAAAATAAAACAGGTCTACGGGTCTGAAACCTGCTCCACAGAAAACAGTTTTGTTGCGCTTTTGATCAAAGGGAGATTCGTTGTTCTTACTTTTTGATGACATAACATCCAAAGGGGCTTCTTTGGAGCTGAATTCCAACCAGCATCCTAAAGTTTCTTGGTGGTATCCTTTACAGTCCTCTGTTCGGTCGACAAGGGACTGAAGTGGGCAGCTTTCCTCACACATGCAGTGCAATGTACTGTAGTGTTCCCGTTCACTGAATTCGCAGTTCTGCATCAGACCTCTAACTCGTTTCCTAAGTCTTGGTCAGCTTGAATTTAAGCCACGAACCATGCTTCTACTGTATAAACGTCTAGAGGAATCACAAACTATTTGAGAGGCCATGATTCCAGGGGGAACTGACAAAGTCTATCTCTAAACACCTAGCGCAGTCTCTCGAGAGACTGTCAAAAATCTCTTTCTCCATTTGCGTTGCAGGTAAATGGAAACACAGTCTCAACCCAGAGTCACTTGGCAGTAGCGGCACTTAACCACTGTTATTGTCACTGCTTGATACCAACGTTAGCCTACTATACCATGTTCAGCCACCGCTGGAAAACGTACTGCTCTAGTACCACACGTGTCAGACATGGAGAGCGACAAGTGTGTGATTTGAACCCATGCATGCAGAGCACAATGTATTAGTAGTTCATCGCCTTAACCACTCAGCCACGACTACAGCAAACGCTGCTATTGCTGCATTCTTGCTACAATCTCACATGGATCGCGAGACGCCGGCGTAAATCTTTTTCAAAATCGTCTCCGTTAAAAAAAAAAACCTTTCCAAAATACAAACCTTGCAGACAGACACGCCTCTGAGGAATTAAGGGTTGCTTCATGTAGAAATGATAAAGTCTCCCCGTCCGGACAGGAAAATGGCACTTTGTTAGACACAAAAAAACAATCAACAACAGACAAATGTCTACAAGCATTTTAGAAGCCGCACTTGAAATAGCTCTTACATTCGTGTTAGACGCAGGAATCGCCTTTTTATTGACGCTCTTACAAACGCCATGGAAAGCAAAACAAAGCAAAGCAGAGCAGAACAAAACGAACAAAATAAAACCCTCATGTCCTGCACTTGAATATAATGCCGTTACGTGCCGAAGCGGTATTGGACGTCATCCTAGCACTGCAACCCGGGGCGTACGGTATATGGGAACGAGCACACGTCACGAATCGTCTCTAATCACTCCCTGCACTGTAAGGCGCCTTGAAGCGTGTACCCTCAACATTCATCTTTGCGCATCTGTGAAAGGTAAACTCTTGAGCAAACTCTGAACCAGACGCTCAAACTCCAGCTAGGATTAGGGGTAGCATTCCCACGCTACTTGAACACTTTGTTTACGCTCAGTGCTGGATTTTGGGAACTTTAGGACGAGTGGGACTTTTCTCCTATCTGTCAATTCGTTTTGTTTTGGAGACTCTTGGCTGTCTGTGTTGTATAGTGCAGCGTGAAGAAAACGTTTTCGAAAACTGTGCCGGCTCAAAAGTTGTAAGAAATCCTCTCCAGCTCTTTTAAGTCTCTTCAGTTTTGTCATTTAAAGTGAAACTAGATGTATAACTGGTGCCTCACTTAGGCAAATATTGCAAATTTACATAAGTGAGGCTCCAGTTCGACATCTAGTTTCACTTTATATGACAGAAGTACATCAGACTGTGCCGGACTGGGGGATCACTTCCGGTTATTTTTACCATCTTAAACATTTGAAATTCTCCCCTATGCAATTGTGACACTTTATCTTGGCTCCACCTAGGACACTCTTCAATCTTCCATCACTTCTCTCGTCTCCCACAACACTCTCGTCTGTCGGCAGTATGTGGCGTCTTTGAATTACCACCAATCTCACCACAGCAAGAAAGCAACGGGTTTTGGCAAGAGAGGAGGAGACTACCTGGCCCGAACGGGGATCGAACCCGCGTCCTTGGCGTTATTAGCACCACGCTCTAACCAACTGAGCTAACAGGCCTCGTGCCCGCTGTCCTCTCTGTGCTGCAAAAAATGGAATTCAGGGAAGTTTCTTTTGTCCTTCTTTGAATAGAAAGCCCTGCGATTCAGTGTACGGGCTTTCTCGTGCTGTTTAATGGTTCTTGTAACCCAAATCCTACACTGGCCTGAAGTGCCCCCCCATTTCACAGCATTTTTTAGCTGATTTCAAATGTACCTAAAGGAGAAGCATTATTGAAGACCATCAATTACCAAGAGCTTTTGTCAAAGGTTTTGGTGGTCACTTTTAATGACCACAGAGAGCTATGACCTCGGTTTTACATCTCATCCAAAAGACGGCGCCTTTTACCACACAGCGTCTCCGTCACTATACTGGGGCATTGGGACCCGCACAGACCTCAGGGTGAGCACCCCACAGCTGGCTCCATTAACACCGCTTCCAGCTGTAAGCTTTGCTTTTCCCTGTAGGTCACCCTCATCCGGGTACTGACCTGGCTCACACCTTCTAAGCTTTAGTGGGTTTTCAGTTGCGAGTTGAAAGGGGATGCAAGTGATGGAGCCGCTCGCTGCAAAAGCCACTGGATTGGCCGGGAATTGAACCCGGGCCTCCCGCGTGGCTGGCAAGAATTCTACCACTGAACCACCAATTCACGCTGAAAGGGGCTCCAAAAAAGACGCGTTTTTACCACTCTGTGCTGGATGTTGGGTCCCAAGGGAACTTCTGGACGAGTGAGAATTTTCTGCTATCAAAATTTGGTTTCGGAGACTTTTGGCAGCCTACAGATGCAGCCATTCAAAATGCGCGGGCGATACCGCGTTATTTTGCGGTACGCTGTACGCAGTCTACCGCAAGCTACCGGTAAATACCGCGAGTTACCGTAAATTCTCCTATAATACGACAAGCAAAATAATAGTATCCGGAATTTCCGCAAGGTGGAGCTAATAAAGCTCAACCTCTCATGTTTGAGCTGTGGCCATCAAAGTCTTTAACGAAGATATTACTAATAGTATTAATAATGAATGACCTTGGACAAGCTGTAAGTGTAAACTCAAAGTATTGCCCTGGTCAACATTCTTTTTTTCATTGACCGTCTTTGTAAAAGTAACACCACAGCATTTCGCAATCACGCATTTGTTTCCAATCATGCAAAGTACAGTAATTTTTGAGAATCGATTCACCATGCCTTTCACATGCTCATAAAAGAGATTGATTTAGGAACATAAACATATTACCGTATGAAAACTGTACTGTATACAGTATGTATATGTATATTTAATGTCTTAACTGTGCCCGTTTAAGTATTGAATATTCATATCTGATTTTACCACTGAAGGGAAATCTTAGTAGCTGAGCATAAAAAGAATAGGAGCATACTGCAACGCGTGTGAAGGCCATAAACGATATTAATTTTGGAACATAAACATAGAGTATATGGCTGGTCTCGGTACTTTAAAGAAAACATACACGAAACATGGTTTCATTATGACCAGAATCGGTCTTGAGATATTTTTAACTTGATTTACAGTATTTGAGAGGTATGTCTTAACACCGATACTACAGTGCTTAAGTACTGCTCACGTATATGTTTCTAGGTTTATATTATGCATTTCATACGGTCAAATTACTTTTGAGCAACTAATAAGAAGCGCGAAACGGTATGCGTTTTAGTTTCGTTTTGTGCTGGGACCCGTGGATTGATTAGAGATATCAAGTACATACAAGTCATTTTTTAAATGTTGTAGTTCGTCTTGAAAAAATGTTACGAGTACATCATCTATCAACAATTACACAGGTTCTGTTTCCATATTGCGGATTTTGGTTACGTAATATTATTTTCTAGATTTCACGTTGTGAATATATGATTTGGGCAAACAGAGCCGCAAAGAAGTACATTATGGGTTGTTGTTGTTTTTTTTGCAGTTTTATCTAGAACAAGCGATGCTTAAACCTTTGTCTGATTCTTGTGAAACTATCCACACGACAGTTACAGTACCTAGGAGTTGACTTCAGTGATGTCACTGATGGGATGTTTCTAAAAATCCATCCTCTGTAAAACGTCTTCTCTAGTTGTCCTGCATATGTATTCGCTAATGAAGCTGTGTGTTCTGAGCCTGGATCTCTACATTTCTGTATGAACCAGCTTAGAGGGCTAAAGACAGCTTGTGTTTAAATTGAGTGTAAGGCAATTTATGCTTCTAAAGTCATGGTCAGCATTTATTATTGTACTGTGCTGTAAACTTGTTCTGTGCCTAGTCACATTATTTTATAGCGTTTTTATAGTGTTATCAAATCCGGTGGCGCTGTGTGTTAGTTTCCTGACTCCCATGTCACATGGTCTGTGATTGAAACCTGTGAAACCGGTTTAATTCGTCACAGCCAGCACTCCGGCAGAGAGGGGGTTGTACTCGTAAAGTAGAAGCAGGCGAGATTTCCAGCAAAAGACACCTCCCCCCCACCCTCATACGATTCGCATTGTAATTACACATTGTAATTGTATTACACATTGTACACATGCTTAAAAGAGAAGAGAGAAAACACAAGCCTTCTTCAGGTGTGAGGGTCTTCTGCTCAGAATGAAACGCTAAAATGTAATGTAGGCTCTGAATGGGTTCAATTATGATTTGGGCATGATTAAGGTCGCTGCCTTTCATCTAAAACCCTACTTGAATCCTTCGAAACTAAAAATCAGTGTTTGTGAGTTCTAAATAAAGAGGTATCCAGGTAACAGTGAAACGGGCGGACAGTCTGGGGAGATCGCCCGTTTTCCATGTAAATAGTTCCCTGGTTCCGCACCCCTTGGTGTTTCTCTCGCTCTCTCTCGGGTCACCTGATCATTAGCTCGAAAGATTTCAGTGCTTTGTGTATATTCTAATGGTAGTGGGGGCAGGGTGTGTGCGAACAGGTTTGGTTGAAATTGCATTGGAGATCTATGTTCTTCACACCTGAAACATTTCCTCTGAAAGCATTTTCTTCGCAGTTTAACCGATCTTGTTACAGCATGTTACAGTTTACTATTATTAACCATATTAATTTTAAGTACTTAATGCCATTTTTTGACCAGGCACGAATATTCTTAAGTCCATATCTTCGCAAGGGAATCAGTGCGAATTGCAATACTAATTAAATTAAAACTACTAACTACTAACTAATACTAATTAAAACAAACCAGAAACGTGTTGTTCTGTCTAATGACATTACAAGTGGAAAGATTACAGATTTTAATCGTCTTTAATTTTGTTACGTTATACATTTTAGAAACGTTTCATCCATACAAACACCACAAAACTATTTTCGATTGTATTTCTGAATAGTATGTTACACTTAGTTCACTGTTTTAAATACATCTAATTAAGAAAGTTAGGTGTTAGCATAAACTATTAGCAATCAATAATATTAAATTTAGCACTGTAATAAGCTGTTGCACTTTCCCCCGCATCTTGTAAAAATATATTTTCATTGTTCAAATATACATTAAGTCTGACTATCATATAATAAGTTAAATACAAAACTAAAGAAAAAATAGGGTTAAATATAATTCAAAATATTTTGCTAACAATGTTAACTGTTTATGAATAATAAAATGTATTAACTAAGGAGTAGGATGGCACAGTTGTTAGTATGTTTTTTGTTTTGTTTCTTTTTCATAAATACAACAGTAGTACCTGATGTCTCAGTGGCTTTCAAAATTAAATTATGCATGCAAACCTGTGAACCAGAAAGATAACTAAGATACCCATCCATTTATAATGGTGGCGAAGTGGTTAGCATTGCTATCTTGCAGCACTGGGGTTTTAGGTTCAATTTCTGCCATCCTGTGTGTGTGGGGTTTACATGTTCTCTCTGGGTTACATGGTTTTTCTCCATATGTGTGATATGACTCCCTCTCGCACTCCGAAACATACTGGTAAGTTAATTGGTTTATGGGAAAACTGGCCCTGGTGTGTGTGTGTTTGTGTCTGTCTGTCCTGTGATGGACTGGCGCTATGTCCAGGGTGTATTCTGCCTTGTGTCCGTTGCTTACTGGGATAGGCTCCAAATCCTCTGTACTGGATAAAGAGATTAGAAATGGATGGAAGTAAAGGCACTGTGTGGATGGAACTATACACAGTGTTAGAAACCCACGATGAAATGGCAGCATCTCACTGAGAATAAAATATTTTATAGTGCTGGCTTAAGGAAACAGCCTTTCCACCTCTCTTGCACATCAGTATCCATACCTAGTTATTTAAACAAATTGCCTCTAATTATAAACATCTTAATATGCTGGCTCTGTGGATCCGCATCAGCTATGTTTGCCCATTCCTTCAATTCATGTGCATCCAACACACAGTTCAATGCCAGCAACTACACATAATCTAAAATACAATCCTTATTTCAGTATCTATGTAAACATATAGTCTGTTAACTTCATCATCTTCATCAAAAGTATGCCTAACCCCATTAGGAAGTGTTCTTGTTATAAGTGTATTCTTCAGCTTTCCCCAAATTATCTTCTTCTTGCCAACATCTCTAGTCTTTTATCCTGCAATAACTCAGCCAACACTTAAATCTCCAAAAGCTGCTTGTGTTAATTTCTTTAAATCACAAATATCATGTGTAAATACTGGCCATGTAATACTCTGCATTGCGGAATAATAGTTTATTTTAAAGGGAACTAGAGAAATCAAGAAAAGCTTTTTTTCTAGAATTAATAAATGCACATCCTGTTCACTGGGAAAATTAAATCCACACTGAGCAATCTTCAATATGTTCACAATATGACAGCAAGAATCCTATCAGGGATGCATTACACCTGTTTTCAAGTCCTTGCACTGGTTACCTATCAGATTTCGAGTCAACTTCAAAATCCTTATCCTCCTTATATACTGTCCTACCACTGTTATTATTGATCACCGAATTATTGTACTTGACATGACTTCATTCAGCCTTTCCTGAACGTCTATGACAGGCAGAGAGAGTGCTGTTTCTGGTGCGATCTTTTGCAGCTGACATTTCACTGTTTTAAACGAACAAGAAATTAGATTGCTCATAAATCAGTTATTCTATATAAACACAGCGTAATTGCCCTCCGAAAATCCTCTTTTTCTTGTTCGTTTTAGAGACCTTGATCGAAACTGATTTTAGATGTCAGAAAGGATTT